>NW_024424452.1:17488536-17530587 GCF_017311325.1 Ursus maritimus | reverse complement strand
TGAGGACACTGAGGCTGAGAGAGGTGAAGGAACTTGCCTGGGTTATGGAGCCAGCAAGTGACAATGGGAACATCAGTCTCCCATCTCTTTCCCATACTCCATCCCCTTTCCAGGCTGGGCATTAGGAATGGAGAACACTTCCCAGAGGAAGTGACAGAGGAGGAGGAGACTGGGAGGGAGGCTGGCTTTGTGTTTAGTGTCAGGATGTGAAGGAGTGAGGCGGGGTCACGGCTAACCTGCCAAACCCCCACGATGGCATTGGCAATGAGGATCAAGAGGATGACAAAGGGTTCCACAAAGGCAGTGATGGTCTCTTCGCCTTCCTCGAACCAGGCCAGCACCTGGGGAGCAGGGGAAGGGAGAAATTTCCTCCAACACATAAAGAAGGGCAACGGGGGCACAGACGAGTGCGGGGACAAACGGGGCTGGAAATCGCAGGGATCCTGCAGCCCCTCACCGGCCTGAGGTCCTACACACTCCAAAGCACAGACTCACACATACGCTGCCACTGCTGTCATGCAGCAGGAACCCGCAGGTGTGCATGCACAACTCGGAGCTTAACTGGGAATGTTTTTGGGTTTCCCTGGCCAGGCTATTGGCCTGTAAACAAAGCTCACCGGACACCCGGGCCAACGACCCCCCACAGCCACATCCATCCCACGGGAGCCAAAACCCTGTGGTCCTTGCAGATGCCGGGGCCCCCCCACAACCCTCCCCAACATCCCAAGGCAGGGAAGCTCCAATTTCATGAGGGAGCAGGAGGGGGGATAGTGTTACGGGGCCTCCTGTACACACCCCACCCCAGCTGTTGCCACTGCCAGGCAACAGCCACCGGCAAATGTCAAGGAGCAAATCTGAGAAGGGAGAAGGGAGGCCCTGCCAGCTAGTACTCAGGGGCCCACAGGGCCTCCATGAAGGAGACCAGGGGACAGGGAGCCTTCTTTGCCCCCAGTCTTGTCTTCTGGCAGGACTAAGATGTTAAGGAAGAAACTCCAAAAGGCAGGCAGGCTGCTGGGGTGGTGGGTGCTGGGGCGGGGTCGGGGGAGGTCCGGGGCCAGACAGGTGGCGACCCTGCGGCTGCGAGGGGCCCCTGGGAGGGCGGGCAAGGTCAGGCCGGGCGGGTGGAAGTGGGTCCCTGGGGTTCCAGCCCTGATGGGCGGCGGGCAGCGAAGCCCGGGACAGGTGTGGGGTCTGGCTGGGCCTTCGGGCGCACTTGGAGGCACCCTCACACCAGCAGCTCTTTCCCGCCTCTGGGAGGGAGTCTTTGCCGTGACCAATCAGCGTCAGGAGGGCGGGGCGGCGGCGCCAAGAGGCTCGGGGATTGGTGGAGCGGCTGCGCGCCCCGGGGCATGCCGGGAGTGGTGGTGGCCAGAGCGCAGCCTAGTCTGAGCCTGAGCCGGGGAGCCCGGCGCTTGGGGGGTAACCCGAGCCCTCGAAGCCCTTGAAGCTGCGGGGGTGGCTTAGCTTCAGTGTTTTGGCTGAGAACACCCTTAAAGCTTAAAATAAAACCTGCCTGTGGGGTGTGGAGGAGGACCGAGGCGTACGCGCATCAGCGCCCCCCCCTCCCCGCCCCCCTCAGTTCTGGTCTGCGGAAGAGGATGCTGAGGGCTTGGACCAGAGGAGCCGAGGAGCCAGAGCCTCCCCCCCCGCCCCCCCCCGAGATGCTCCAGCCCCCCCAACCCACACCCCAGCCAGCCCCCAGATGACTGCCCACACTTACGAAGGAAATGCAGGCGGCCAGGAGAAGGATCCGCACCAGGAGGTCTTCAAACTGCTCTATCACCAACTCCCACAGGGACTTCCCTGGGGGAAGAGGCAGGCGAGGGGGTCCCGGGGTTAAGGTCTGGCGGGTGATGGCTGGGACTCTAAGTGCAGGCTGGGATCCAGGGGCTGAGAGTGGCCTGACTTTCAGCCTGAGCAGGAAGGTCCTGGGATGATGAGGCAGGCCGCTTGGTACTGAGAGGGGGCTGAGGGAGCTCACTGGGAGTCCAGAAACAGGCTCCTCAGAGTGGTGGTGGGCAGTTAGTTGCTCAAGGGCTGGAGGCCTCAGGGCTGGAGAAAGGCCTGGAAACTCCTGTCCCCAGCCAGACTCTAAGCTCTGCGGAGGGTATTTGCCCCAGGAGTCAGTAGGGAGAAGGTGGGGAGAAGGAAGTGGGACATGGTTGGGGGGTGGTCCTTAAGAGAGCTCAGGGATTCCAGGAACTTACCTTCTTCAGCAGGGAGCTCTACGCAGAGAAAAAAAAAAAAAAAGAAAAGAAAAGGACATATTCATTTGGGGTTCAGTCTAATGCCCCCCCCCCCCGGATTCTGACTAAGGTAAGACAGTCAGGCCACCAAAAGGGCATCTGAGGTTCACCAAGGTCATCCCATAAAACCTCCCCAAACCCTAAGTCTCAGGGACCCTGTCTTGTCAGTATCCTCTTACCCCCTGCAGTCACTGGACCAGGGCCCAGCTCTTCCCTAAGGCACTCTGGAGGGAGAGACTCCAGTGCGTGAGTGTGTGTATGTGTCTGTCTGTGTTGTGGGGGAGCAAGAGGGCGTTACCGGCCTCTCCTCCAAGAAATACTTACCATTGGGGCCGTATTTCTCCAGATGCCGCTTCACTTGGTCCGGGCTAAGGCCTGTAGTCTCGCTCACCCCAAAATAGGCCAAACATTCTTCTGTGGTCTTGGAGTGTGCAGCCTCCATTGTGCTCCCTTCCTGGGGGCCAGGGGGCGGTGTGCTCCTTCTGGGGGGGTTCTCACGTTTCGGGGGCCTTCTTCAGTGTCCACCTGCCTGTTTGTCTGGGTTTCTTGCTTTTCTCTCCTGCCCCCCCCGCCACGTTTTTCTTCCTTCCACGAAGCTCTAACCCCCGTCCCACTTGCAGCAGCTGGCCACCCCCCCAACCCCCAGCTGGTCCTTATGAGGGAGTAGGGGGGGCCAGGCTCCCCCCCCCCAGATCAGGGATTGGCTGGCTAAGACTCCAGCAGGAGGGGTCAGGAGAAAGATATTTCTGCTGACAGAGGGGGAACAGTGGGGCTGCAGCCTGAGATGTCACTCATGAGGGAAGCTAAGGTGGCCCCAGCCCCAGGGAAGGGGGGGGGCAGGGAGAGACTTCACTGTCTGTGTTTTGCTGACCCCTCCCTCAGTTGCCTGGACTTCCTCAGTTGTACTGAATTTCCTGTTCCAAAGTCATCCCTGTAGTTCTTCCTCCTCCTACTCCCGAGCCTCCACCTTTCTCTTTCCTGGACTCCCTCCCGTCCCACCCACCCTCGACCTGTTTCTATTGCCACAGTCTCCTTCCTCACCCAGTTTGCTGAAAGGGCAGCAGATACTCCAACCTTCAGGGGATGGGAGAGGGGGACAGCATCTTTTGGGGGCCAGAGGAAATGGCTCTAGAGGGACAAGGGGAAGTAGGGAAGGGAGAGGGTCAAGGGGACAGGGCAGAAGATGGTAACCCAACCCTCGGGAGGGGTTGCTGCAGCCATCAACAAGGGATTTAGTGTCCAAGCCCTGGTGAGCAAAGCCAGGACTGCCTGTCTCTCCCCCAAACTGCCCCCCTTCCCCATCGCTCTAACTCGGCCTCTGGAAACGTAGCCTTCGGGGGCCCCCCCATCCCTGGCAGGGAATCCCCCCCCCCAAGAAAATGGGATACCCAGGCAGCCAGGTAATCCAAGAGGCTACAGAATGTGCTGATGGCAGAGGGGGAGAGATCAATGTTTCAGGATGGGAGCAGGAGTCACCCCAAGTCCTGGAATGAGGGTCCCCTCATCCCCCACTGTGTTAACTCAAGGGGTTCACATGGCAGACCCCAGATGGCGGGTAGTCCACACTCTGCCCTAGCCCTGGAGTATCTCCTCTAGGGGAGAGAGGATCACAGGCTGCGTGCTCAGGTGCTGGGCATACCCTGCAGGAAGAGGCGTGAGGGAAGAAGGGGTGTCAAGGAAAGGGGGCTGGGAAGCTGGATGGAGCAGAGGCTCCAGACCAAAGGAATGGGGAGGGGGCAGATTGATGGGGACAGGTCTGGGGGAAATAAGGACAGAACAGAGCTGGGGAAACAGAGACAGGGCTGCCGGGGCCAGAGGGAAGTCTGAGGAGCAGTGGGAAAAAGGGACTGCAGGCAGCTGGCATGCAGCAGCCAGGTGGGTGGGGGCCCAGGGCCGGGTGCAAAGCCACAAGTTGTCGCTGAGCGGCTGGCCTTGGTATCAGCTTCCTCGTCGGAGCAGCTGCTTGGAGCCCCCCACCCCCACCCCTGCTCCTGGAGGGGGGCATCTTTTGGTTACTACCAGGGCAGCTGCTGGAGGAGCGGACAGAGGGTAGCCTGGGCTGTGGGCAGGGGAGGAAAGGAGGGCAGAGAGAGGAGAAAGGTTCAATGAGAGGTAACAGTAGAAGGTCAGGGAGGGGAAGAAGGAGCCTCAAGTCCTTCCTGCGTCCAGGCCTCTAGCTTCCTGAGATGGACAGTCAGAGGAGTATGGGCCACT
This sequence comes from Ursus maritimus, assembly GCF_017311325.1. Taxonomy (NCBI): domain Eukaryota; kingdom Metazoa; phylum Chordata; class Mammalia; order Carnivora; family Ursidae; genus Ursus; species Ursus maritimus. The sequence goes on along the minus strand of NW_024424452.1, from coordinate 17,526,127 downwards.
GAAAGGGTTCTCCAGGCTGCTTCCCCACTGGCGCTCAAGTTCTTAAGCAGATGATGGCAGAGCAGACAGGGGGAGAAGGAAAGGGAGGCCTCACTTTTGGAGAGCAGGCAGGCCAGCAGGGTTGATGGCACTTAAGGATTTAGCCGCCCCCCCCCCCATTTATCCCTTCCTCTGTCTGGACTTGGGGGGGGAGGGGAGCCTTCCGGGTGAATTGAGGACATGGTGCTCCTTCCCTCCCCCTTTTCATGGTTCCCACAAACCCCTCCCTTGAGCTGGGACCTGAGGAAGGGGGCTGAGACAATGGGGTCACATCTGCAGGCACCTCCATCTGGCCCAGCACCCACCTTCTTAGGCCAGAGTCAGGCTCAGCCTGTGCCAAGCCTTTTGGTGCTCTGTGGCTTCTCCCTGCCACCACCTGGAGGAGTGACGGGCGCTGTCTGAAAGGAGCAGGAATGCCCAAACATGGAGAAGGGGGAGAAGACTGAAGGACCAAGGCTCCAGGGGAGCTGAGAGCAGGAGGCTGAAGACAGGAGGCAGGCTTTACAGGACGCTGCTGCCAGCGCGGCCCTTTAAGGTGGCCCCTCCCACCTCCCCCAACTTCCCAGATGGACAGCTACCCCACAGGAGCTGCAGAAGGCTGGCCACCGGGGAGGCTGGGGGTGTGGCCTGGGATGGAAGAAGGAACTGGTTCTCCGGGATCCCTCCCGCAGGGGTCTCCAAGCCAACAGCTGGAAGGTGTTCCTCCCCTCCTGGGAGGGCTGAAGCTGGGAATGGGAGAAGCCTGCTTCTGAAGGACAGGGACATAGAGCCTGGCCGGTCCCTGGCCAGTCCCAAACTTCAGCGCAACCATCCTTAAAGCGAGGCTTAGAGGGAAGCAGTCTCTTAGGCTCCTCCAGCCAAAACATGCAAATCTTGGGGTGGGGGGAATGCTCCTTGGCCTCCTCCCCCACCCATCTTCAGAAGGCAAGTTCCTGAAGCCGGCAGGGTTTAGGGGGAGGGGGAGCCTCGCAGCACCAGTTGCTGCTAGATTAGGAGGGGATCAGGTCCTGCTTACCCTGGGGCGCCACGGCCTTCACTCACCACCTCCTTTTCCAGAACACAGCACCCAGCTCCCCAAACCATCCCCTCCTTTGCAAGGCCAAGTCTATCCTCAGTCCCCTGAGGTCAAGGTTTGGGGGAGCCCCAGGAATTAGACAAAACTGGGAGAGCCAGCAGGCTTCCCCCCGCTAGACCCCAGCCTGGGTGGCCTGTGAGCCCAGCTGTCTCCTGTCCATCTCCCAACAGGACGCAAGGCCCAGAATAGCAAGGTCATAAGCATGGCTAGGGCCTCCTGGAGGTGGGGACAGTGGTTGAGGGGCGCGAGAATATAGGCCCCATGCTGCCTGGGAAGGAAGGTGACCGGCAGCACTGGGTAGAGGCGAGGAAGGGAGAGGGCCAAGCAAAACAGGTGGGAGTCTTCAGAACCTGGCCCCTCCCTGTGGGCACCCACCACCTGCAGAGCTGGGAAACCCAAGGGTGCCCTCCGTCGGAGGAGGGCACGGCTGCAGTTCAGTTCAAAGAGCAGAGCCTGGGCTGAATCGGGGTGCTGTGAGGAGGGAGAGATGTTGCAAACTCATGCCCATGGGGCTGAGGTCACGTGAGTGCAGTGGGCCAGTGGGGTTGGAGCAGATGTGGAATGTGGAAGGTGGAGCACCTGGGGCTGGATCTTGGGATTTTCACGAGAAGCCAGTAATCTGAACTTCTATGTGAAATCCCAATGGAAACACTATCCAAGCAAATCATGTCCACAGCGCCAACCCACATAAAACTTCCCACTAAACAGATGAGGACAGCGAGGCCTAGAGAGGCTAATACCTTGCCGAGGCCAAACAGCAAAGGACAAGAAAAGCCAGGAGTGAAAGCCAGTCCGTCCTCGGGCCCCTCTGCAGCCAGGCTCTGTGGCTGCCACATTAAATCTCTCCCAGCACAGCCACGGTGCCCCAGCCCCAGCCCCATGATCTCTCTCTGATTGCTTTCTCCCTAGGGTGGGAAGCCTTCACTGCAGAATTCAGAGCAGGAAGGGTCCTTAGGGGTTGTCGATCCTGTTGCTCACTGTCCTGTCCCATTGAGAACTTGGCTGGAGACCCTGGGAAGCACTGTTTGGCTCTGCACTTACCGCTCAACCAACAGCACAGCCCACAGGGGAGCAATGGGCCGAAAGCACAGGGCTAGAGGCCAACAGGGACTTGCCCTGACCCAGCCTTCTGGCCTCTCAGCTCCAGAGTGGGCAACACTGAGTGGGCTGCCTTCCTGACCCGCCTGTCCCAGCCCCCACTGCAAACACTGGCCACAGCCATCGCGATGGAACTGAGATAAACCCTTTTATTTATTTATGCTTCTCCATTTTGTTTAAAACAACAACAACAACCACCTTAATATAACTGACAGCCCTTCCCCCTCACCCTTCCTCGGGGTGGGGGGTGGTTAATGGGGAAATGGCCCCCAGGGATGGGGCTGACCATAAGAGCCCCTCAGGGAGGTAATGGAGCCCAAATCCCCTGCCCAGGGGATGGGGCACCTGTAGTGTATGAACTGGGGAGTTAACAGGGCTCTCGAACCTCTTCTTGTACCAACATAGGTGCCCTTGGCCGTCAAGGGTCAGGAAGCACATGGGGAGGGGATGCCTACCGCTCCTCTATGTCCCTGCCCAGCCCCAATCTCACGAACTAAGGGCTGGGGAGCAAGAAGAGTGGAGAAAGAGCGGGGTAGGGTGTCTCACACGAAGGAGTACTGGTTATTAATGGCTCTGGGATGGCCCCCTTCTTCTCCATCGCCCCCTAGTGGTAACTGCTGGAGCTGCACCATCGGGGTGGCCCCGGGGTCCCCACCAGATCCAGCGCCTCCCTGGGCCTCCGTGCCTGGTGCTACGGCCTCTTCCAATTCAACCACGGGGACCAGCTCAACCACGGGGACCAGCTCTTCCTGGACCCCTCCACTGCCCGCTTTCTCTTTCTCTTGCCTCTCTTTGGCTGCTGCGGCTGCTGCTGCCGCCACTTCTGGCGCCCCCGACGCCTCTTCTGCCCCAGGATGTGGGGGATCTGTCCATGAAGGGGGTTCAGGGGGCTGGGGTGGGTCATGGGAGGTGTTCGGTTCTGGATAGGAATGGTAAGAAGACAGACTGTGGAGGGAGGCCAGCTCTGGCGGCGGCCTCCCCTGCACTTGTGCCCCCAGGAGCCATGCGCTATCTCCCCCACACCCGTCTCCTGAGCAACCCCCCGGGCCATGGAGATGGATCATGGGCGGCGGTGAGAGGAGGAGCACACTTACACACAGTCACTCGCTCCGAAGGGCATGAGGGCGGAGGAGGCATCGGGGTAGCATCGATCTCCCTCGCACACCCCTGCATGGCTCCCGGCCTGCTCCCGGCCTGGGGGGGAGGGGCAGCGTGGGGGCAGATGGGACGTTGGGGCGGGGAAAAGGAGAGATCAGACAGGGACATCAGACATGGGGGGGGGGATCAGACCAAGCATCCCCAAGAAGGACAGGCCCAAGGCAAGACTGCGACAAAGGGCAGAGACAAGGCCAAGAAGGATGAATCCAGGAGACACACAGGTGATGGAACACGGGGGTCTGATGGAATGGGAATGCACCGCCCCAACTGCCACTTCCTCCCGGCTCCAGCACGGGGCCTTCTGCCTCCCTACGTCCTCAGTGTCCTGCTTCCCCTTCAAAAGCCCCACACCCAAGAACCTCCGCTGCCCTACTCTCGCTCACGAAGCTTCTCCTCCTCACAGCCCCCCCGCCCCGTCTTTCTGGCACACACACCTCCTCACTTCTTGGGTGCACGGGCACCTCCTCCCCTGCAGACCTGCTCTGCTCACCCTGCTGTCGCTGGGAGGACACGACATAGCTGACAAGAACAACGTCACTGGAGCCTCCAGACTCCAGAGGGATGGGGTGCACCCGGAAATGCTCGAGCATATCGAAAATGGACTGGAACCACAAGTGCTGGACCCGGCACTGACCCTCCTCGTTCAGCGACAGGCGCAGGTGCTGAGGGCAGGGCGAGCAAGGTGAAGCGGGAGCCCACGCCCCTGCCCGTTCCAGAAGCCTCCTCCCCTGGATGGCCCCGTTCCCCCACCCCACCCGCAAGTTCCCTGCGGGGAACACAACCTTTGCCTCACTCACCTTGGCCTTGCCCTGGAAGTTGAAAGTGAGGACGTACTCGCCCCGCCTCGTCTCACTCTGCCGTACCAGGAAAACACCGTGGGAGCCAGTGCCTCCAGCCAGCACTAGCTGCGCAGCCTTGAGTCGAGAGAGCATCCCGTGGAACCAAGGGTACCCTGAGAGGGGCTGGTCCCCTTCACCTCCCTCTGACTCCCCCTGGAACAGGAATGATCCTTCAGGAAGGAGAGAGGGAGGGAAACCGGGGTGTCAGGGAAGCCTCCCCCATCCTGGGAGAAGAGAAGCCTTGCTTTCCCGCCACCTGTCACTCCCCTCCCCCCAGGTCCGATCCCTCAGGTTCCCGAGACAAGAGTTTCGGGAGGGCGGGCAACCGGGCCTGGAGGCAGACACATGCTCTCACCTCTGGTACCTGTGGCTGTTTCCGGAGTGTCCAGGGGTGGGTAGGGGGCTGAGAGGGGATGAACTGTGCCCGCTGGGGGCCCCTCTTCGATGGGGATGCGGGGGGGCAACTCTGGGGGCAGCAGTTCCATTGAGTCAAAATGGGAGGCAGCGATGGAGGCGGAACTGGGGGAGATGGAAGCTGAGGGGCGGTCTGAAAGGCCCCCGTAGGCCCCTGGAAAGAAAGGGAGGGCAGGTTGAGAACTGGAGCAACCACTCTGTGTGCGCTGGCAGTCAGCGGGCTGAGGTGCCCGCCCTTCCTCAGCCAGGGGCCCGTCGCTTCTGACCCACGACTCCTGACTGAGGCCCCGGGCACTGCTGAGGGGCTGGAATTACTGCAAGGACGTCCTGGAATCCAAACGTGCCCCTGTTGTTTCTGGAGCAACAGCTGAAATGACAGTGACTGTCAAGTATCCTCGCATTAAAAAGCATCCTTTTTTGGCCTACAGAACAAAGTCCCCAACTCTCAGAGGGGTCAAAGATCCTCCCCCTGTCCATCGGCCCATCCTGACCACCCGACCACCCCGACTTGCATGGCAGTCTGCCTTCCCGGAGCCTCCGCGCTGGCCGGCTCATCCTGCCCGAATCTTCCAAAGCTCCAGCGCTCCCTGCCTCAGGGCTGGGCTCTGGCCACTTACTTCCGCCAAGCCCTGTTCCTCTCTCTCACCTCCCCTGGGTGCTATCCTGTCTATGCCACCTTCCCCGATTCTCTTCCTCCTCTGAGCTCCCCAGGCGCTTCCTGCTTGTGCGGCTCGGAGGACACTAGGCACAGGCTCTCCAGGCTTTTCAGAGGGAGTGACAGCTCGTCAAAGCTACACTGGGAGCCACAGAGAGAACAGGAAGCACGTCTCGGGTGCTCGGAGCCTAGCACAGGGTCAGGTACGTACTCGGGCATCCCCGAATGTCTGCTGAGTGGCAGGCCTGAGCCGACGGGAACGTCATATCTGTGTGTGGGGTACGGAGAGCAGGGGGGCAGGGAGCAGACTGGCACAGCCCTGCTTTTTGTCAGGGACTCTCAGGTGACCTCTGAATAGCCACTTCCCCTCCCTGGTCTTAGCTGCCTGAGGGGAATGGAAACGAGGGGACTGGAACCGACGACTTATGAGGTCCACCCTAGCTCCAAGACTCTTCAACCTGTTTACTCAGTGAGCACAGCCAGGGTGCCAGGCACCGTGAAACGTAAGCTGGAACAGAGGAGCAGGACAAAGGGGAATACGGGCATCTGGAGAGGTGAGCTGGGCCAGGTGGACACATGTCTCTGGGCGTGCTGTGTGTGACCGCGCCTGTGTATGTTTAGTCAGGCCAAGAAGTAAAGAGTCAAAAACACCTGGTAGCATCAACGTACGTACAGAGATGGGGAGTAAAAGCAAAACAAAGACGTGAACCAAGTGTTCCAGAAGCTTGGGGAAGAGAGCCGTTATCTCCAGCCAGAGTGGAGGTCTGCATAAGGCTTATGGAAAAGGAGGAAAGGCTGGGCACAGAAGGCTGGAAGGGAGTTGGTGTGGGGCTCGTGCAAGGTGGGGATAGGGATGGTTCTGAGAGGCACGTTCTGGGCCAAAGTGAGACATTCGGTGGTAGGGGTCAGCAGCCAAGGGGCAGGAATGGGGTGCACGATCAAGTCGGGAGAGAGGGCCTCAGCCTGGTTCGGGGGGCTCTGAGGTCCCCAGTCCTCTGAAGTTCCACCCTTACCTTGCGACAAGCGGTCATTGCTCTCGCTGGCTCCCAGCAGCAGATCCTGGCTGGGCAGACTCTCTGAGTGATTGAGGCAGGGCAGCTCCAGGCTGTCTGTGTTCTCCCTCGTAAGGAAGGAGGTCCCGGGGGCCAGAGGGAGGGTCATGGGGCGGGGACTGGTGGCAGGGCAGGGTCTGCGGAGACGGGGAAAATGGTGCTGTGAGCAGGTGAGAGGCCCAAGGCTGCTCCCCAGCCCCACTGGCCCCCTCGGTGACAGCAGGCAGGCTCCTCACCCCGGGCTCAGGCATTCTTGGATGTCAGACACCCAGGCCTTCACATGGAGAGCATCGGCTGTCTCCAGGATGTACTCCGAGGGGCCTTCCACCTACGAGGACAAGAGGAGGCCCACAGGCCACTTCCAGGTCCAGAGGCTGGAAGCCACCGTAATGAGAACAAGAATACCCTCCCCCTCTCCCCTCCTCCCAGGGAAGCTGCAGCTCCAGGGACACCCTCAAGGCACTGGACGCACAGGCACCTCCTTCCACGCAGTCCCTGGCTGCAACGTGCTACGCAAGCTTTCGCCCCAACACGAGCACTCCAAGGGGGCAGGAGCCCAGAGCTCCTACCTTAACCACAAACGTGTTCTCCCGGTCAGGCATCTCCAGGGCCGTGGTTGTCCGCACGTCCGTGATGGTAGAGCAGGGAATGCTGAGTCGAGGCCGAGACGCCTGGGTGGGGAAAGAGACCAAGAGCCAAACTGTTGGTGTGCAGGGACCACCTCTCACTTCCCTCCAGAGAGCCACCATCTTTCCTTCTATGCCCTCTAAAGGAGTTAGACAAAGGGTCATAACACTACTTTTCCAGTCCTGCCCACAGCTCCTCCCCCAGAGTGAGGAGCTAGCTTTAAAAACCCAAGTGAGCAATAAAACCAAACCAAATCAAACCCAAGCGAGCAAAGCTATGCATGTGGGCTGCTCCACTCTGGGGGCTCAATCGCCTGCGCCCAGTCACCCACCCTCCCCGGGGCCTCACCTTGGGCGGTACAAAGAACTCCAGACGACTTCCTCCTCCTCCTTCTCCTTCACTTCGGAGCAGCAAGCGACACTTCTGCCACTGAGGCTGCCCTCCGCCCCCTGAAGTAGGCCCAGCTGCCCCTCCTCCCCGGCCCACTCCAGCCGGGTCAGGGGCTGCCTCTTCAGCCCCCATGAAACTCAGCAGCTCTTCCCTCTGCACCATCCCTGCTCCACCCTTCAAGGCCCCCCCGCCCCGACTGAGTCTCAGCCTCTCAAATCGGTGAGTCCATCTGTCCCCAGGGGATGTTCCATCACTAACCAGTCCCCTGCCAATGGTCCCGGCCCCGCCAGAAGAGTTGGAGTTGCTGTTTCCACCCAGGACTGGGGGGCCTGATGAGGTCTCGAGGGGCCCAGCCGGGGAGGGAGGGTCAACGGTCCCCCGCCACTGCAGGATGCCACGGACTGAACCGCGGACGGAGCGACCCACTGAGCGGAGGGAGAAGCGTTTCTTTAGCTTCGGCTTCGAGGAGGTCGTAGAAGAGGAAGAGACTGAGGAAGGGAGGGGGCCGGCCAGGTCCTCAGATGATCGAGAAGGGCCCAGCACAGCCAGGGGCCCACCCACCCTGCAGCTCTCAAGGGACAGGTCATGTGACGGGATCTCCACACCAGGACTCAGGGGAGCCGGGATGGGTGGCGAAAGGGAGCCGGAGGCCCGGGCCACCTCAGCTTCGAAGTGCTGCAGGAAGAGCTCAGCAAAACGGCGGGAGAAGGCAGCCTCGGCCCCCGGCCCTGCATACTGGGGGTGGGAGGCCAGGTAGAGGCGAAAACGGCGGGCAAAATCCAGGGCAGCAGCCCGGGCGTGGGACTCGCAGAACTCCCGCCAACTAGGAGGAGGGGGTGGTGGCAAAGGGGGAGGAGAGGGGGAGGCCCCATCCTCCGGGGAAGGGGCACCATTCATGATGGTCCCCAGGAGGTGGAGAGGGGGAGCCTGTGGGGAGGGGCAGCAAAGAGGGAAGCGGCCAGAAGACACGGGGTGAGCGGCAGCAGCTGCAGAAGGAAGAGAGGCACATACACCGAGTCACTGCTGAGGTGGGACTGGGGGCCGAGCCCCACCCCCAGCCGGACTCCCCACTCTGGTCAGGACTCCTCGGAGAGCCATGGGGAGCACCACACTGCCCCCCCTTCCCCTTCCCAGAGCCTCACACCCCACGCGCCCCAGTCAGTTGGCTCCCCGGGGTCCCGCCCCGCACCTACCCTGCTGCCTTCCCAACCCCACTCCCCCTGGCTCTGGTTCCAGGAGTGACAGACAGCCGTGGAGCACCTTCCTCTAAAACGGAGCCTTTAGCACGCACGCCACCTCCTTCTCTAAAACAGGTCCTTCAAGATTTATCACATGCTCCCCATAGGCTGTTCTTACCTTTCCCTGCAACAGGCTTTAATAACCTTGACAATAGATGAGGAAACCGAAGCTCAGAAAAGTTTCCGAACTCCAAGCCTACGGTTTTGCCCACTGCATAGTGCTGTGTCCAGGGACTGGCTGCCCCGGCCTCAGGCACAGCCCCTCACTGCCCCAGCTCTCAGGGGAGCTAGGTCTGTAGCACTTACAGACCCTGCCTCATGGGTCCTGAGGTCCAGCTCTGAGGAGGGAGGCTGCTCAGGAAGGAGGATGGACGGATGACGGATTGAAACCGCACTTCTCCCCAAAGCGGACCCCGGGGCCCAGCACCCCGGCACGGTGTGACGGAGGCTCGGAATGGCCACAGCCCGCTTCTTTGGTGCCCCTTCAGCCTGGGGCCCGGAGGCAGCAGCACCAGGCAGGGAAAGACTGTGGGTTGGGTCAGAGCAAGTCTCTGTTGGCCACAAAGTAAATAAAACATAACAGGGAGCTGGGGCCCTAGGCTTTTTCACTTCCTCTTCTTGCACTGGGGAGTGTGCCCTAAAGGCTGGTTAGCCTGGTGGTTAAGGCTATGGGCTCTGGAGTCGGACTTGGGACGAAATCCCAGCTCTGCCACCTATTAGCTGGGTGATCTGGAACAGGTTCTGTGTCCTCTCTGAAGTGCGGATCTGTAACTATAAAACAGAGCTAATGATCCCTAACCCATAGAATCGTTGGGAAAATTAAATGGAACATGTCAGGGCTCGACACAAAGTAAGCGCACGATAAACTGCCGCCATTATTACTATCTTTATGGGTTCCAATTCCTCTAAACGAGAAATGAAAAAAGAAGAGGCTTCCCAAGATCTTACAACTAGCAAGTGGAGGAGCTGGGCATGGCGTTTATAACCCATGGCTCTTTTGTTAAGTGTTCCTCCCCCATATTATACTGGAAGATGACTGGCACCAGGACTGGGGGGGGCAGCTCAGGAAAGTCTCCCCAAACCTGACTCCTGCTCAGACCGACAATCAACGACCCCTCCCCTTCCTCCTTGGCCTAGACCCTACACATTCAGATGGCTCCAACCGCAGGGACAATTCCAAACCAACGAGAAGAAGCCAAGAGATGCGAGAGTCATGGAGCACAGGGGAACCGAGCCAAGAGGTGCAGACACAGCAGAGAGACCAATCTCCAGGCAGAGGCCACCTCAGCTCACACAGGCCCACCCAACCCTCTGCACCACAGGCAGACCCAGCCCCCTTCAGGCCCGCTGACCCTGCGGCTCCTGAGCTGGTGACTCAGTTTCTCTTCTGCCAAGCAGGACTCAGACACATTTTCCCGGTGCACCTGCCTCTTGGCTCAGTTCTGAAATTTCCCGAAGGGCGGGTGGTGGAGGGTGCAGGCTCCGCTCCCGGCTCGGACCCTCTGGGCCCGGTGGTCAATGCACTCCGACCCGACCCTACTCCCTGGACACCCTCGACCCGCCCATTCTGCTGCACTCTGCGGGACCGAGCACCCCTCCTGCCTCTGGCCCCCCTACGCCCGCCCCCACCCAGGGCTCCTCTCAGGCGCCGGGGCCGGGTCGCGGACAGGGAAGAGGTACTTGAAGAGGGGGGTTCCGGTTCCGGTCCCACCTGCATCTCGGTCCCCGCGGTTTGCTCCGGCGGCGGCGGCAGCTCCCGCTCCCTGCCCCTCCCCCCGCACTCCGCGACTAGCTCCCAGGCCGCCTCTGCGCAGGCGCCGGGACCCCTTTTCCCGTCACCGAAGGAAGCGACCATAGAGAAGAGCGGCGAGATCGAAGGGCACCTACACACTCACTTCCGCCATCCTCCAATTCTGCGCAAACCCTTCGACCGCTCTGAGGTGGGGACTCTTGGGGGGCTCAGGGGCTTCTCCGGTTGCACTTAGAAGGAGCCGCAAAAGCCACCGTGGGAAGGGGTTCCCACTAGGTGCCCTCCCGGAGGAGACTCGGCACAAAGGAAAGGTGTCAACCATAGAGAAGCCAGCTCGGGGATAGAGTCCCGAGGCCCCGCTGTAGGCTAGAGTAGCCGCCGAGTGCCGGAAACCAGCGAGATGAGGAGGCTCTTTGCAGGGCGGCTGAGGGGTTCGCGGACACCGCCCCCAACGAGCCGGGCGAGGGAAGACGCGGGTGACCTTGGTTGAAGCCCCGCGAAGAGGCGGAGCCTGAACTTACGACCTTGGCTTCTCTGAGCAAAGGGACTGGAGGTCTAGGAGGTTCCCTCTGAGACGGGAAATAAAGATAGAGGGCAGAAATAAGGAGATCACTTTGGACGTGCCTGTGGGACGTCAGGGGGCAGGGGGACGTACGGTCTGGAGCCCAGTAAAGACATCAAGGCCAGATACAGGCATTGGGAACCGTTAAGGTGTAGAGAGCCATTGAAATCATAAGCACAATGAAATCAGTAAGGTCTGTCCCTGACCCTGCGCCAACTGGCCTAAGGAATAGGGGAATCTTGGCTGAAGCAGTTGATAAAAACCGGATTGAGCTTCTTCAGGAGCAGCTGAATAAAAAGCCAAAAGCTATGAGGAACCTGTGGTTCATGTTTAGGCTCTGCTTGCCCCCATGCATTTGCCTTCACTCGCAGGCAGCCCTATCTCAGTGGCAAAACGGCTTTCCATGGCTCCAAACTGAAGTCCTAAGAGCTTGGCAACTCAAGTAGAAGCAACCTGCTTCTTTTCTGAGATTGGCAATAAAATTCCCAGAACTGACCCCAGCTGACTGGCTTCGATCAGATACTCATCCTGGAACACAAGAGACTGGAGATGGATAAATGCCCTGACTCACACAAGAACGTTTATTCAAGGCTGAGGCTGCGGGATGGAGTTGGAAAACTTCATTGTGGAGGGCAAGTTCTGGCCTAGCCAGTCCTCATCTCCCAGCTCTCCCCCTATTCTAACCATTCTAAGATCAACTCACAGATGGCCTTTGTTAAGGTCTTCATCACCATCTTTGTCCGCCCATATTCCCAGTTCAGAAGAAGATATCAATGAAAAAGACTAGTTCTGTGGTCCCCACACTCCTCTCTGAAGCCCTTACCCTTCCTCTATAGTTTCTGCCCATTGTTTCTAGGAGAGAGACACAGTTGAGGAGTATAGAAAGGCAAGGGTCTGGTGTTGATGAGTTAGGTTTGGAAATGGGTCTAAGCTGTCCAATAAAACTTTCTGCCACGACCGATGTTCTATATCGACACTGTCCGGTGTGCTAGCCACTAGCCATATGTAGCTCTTGAGCACTTGACATGTGGCTAATGGGACTAGGGAACGGAATTTAAATTTTAACCAATTAAAATAGCCACATGTGGCTAGTGACTACTGCATTAGTGCAGGAGGTGTCTGTGGACAGCTACGGGGAGCTGTCCAGCAGAGAGGGAGCTACCATCTGAGCGCATAAAGCAGTTTGGGGATGATCAGAAGTGAGTAGTGGTTGAAGCCATGGACATGAGCGAGATGGTCCAGGCAATACCTGTAGAGAGAATAGGGCCCAGGACCTAATTCTGGAAAACAAGCCGCACTTATCAGGTAGGCAGCAAAAGAGGAGTAGAAAGTGCTGAGATGATGTCTTGGGTCAGGTTTCCCAGAAGCAGACCTTGAGATGAGGATTTGTGTGCGAGTGATTTCGTCAAACAGTGCTACCGGAAGAAACCAGTAAGAGAGTGGGAGAAGCAGGAGAGGGAAGGAGAGGAAACCAAACAAATGCGTGATCTCAGGCAGAGGGTAGTTCAACTTGATCCTGCAGGCAAGAAAGTTATGCGTCAGGTTTGTCCAGAAACAAGGGAGCGGGGCCTTTCATATATCTACATGCCTCAGCTGTTGACCAAGCGACACTCCTGGACGCATCAGTTCATCAAGGCAAAGCCTCCAGTAGCCTGAGGGCATTCCTCCAAAAAAGAGAAAAAATCTGGACATTCTAACCGTTGGAAGAAGAACCACAGAACAAAGACCAGGGGGTGTGGGAGTATAGAGTACATGCGTGCATGGGGGCAGTTGGTCAGACACATCACAGGCAAATGATTAAAAAGGGATCCACGACATTGCCATTGTGTCCTGTAGAAAACACCGATGGCTAGTGATGTGGGGCCGCGAGTGGATGTTCAAAAAAGAATTCTTGAGATGTTTTTGGTGCAAAAAGGTGCTTTTATTATAGCACGGGGACAAGACCCGTGGGCAGAAAGAGCTACACCTTTGCTGTATGAAGCTGGTGGGTATATGCTTAGTGTCCAAAGGGAGGGGACGTGCAGGGAATATTACATCATAAATGTTTTCCTCGAATTTCTACTCGTAAAACTACTTTCGCAAGATTTCTCTGGTGCTTATCATTCAGTTGGATATTAACTATCGGTGACACGTACAGACAAGTCATGAGACCCTTGAAGAATGTAGCAGCCAGCACGTACTTGATCCTTATCGGAGCTCTGCAGGCTTTAGGTCAGCTTTCTGGGCTAAAGGTGAATATTTTTCTGCTTCTATCCCTCATCAACTAAGACTGTTTAGGGACTTTGGTGCGAGTAATTTTAAGGAAGTGGTAGAAGCAGAAGCCAAATGGTAGTGGACTGAGGACTGAATGGAAGGTAAGAAATGGGAGGAGGAGTATGGAAAGTTGTCCTGAGGGAGACCTGATCATGTGCGAAGTCTAAAGGGAAGGGAGCCAGTAGGAAGGATAGTAATCGAAGGAGTGAGGTTTGGGGAAGGTGGGAGTGGTGGGATCCAGGACCCAAGGTAAGCCAAGGTGTTACTATAAAAGGGAGAAATACTTGCTCCTCAGGAACAGGGTGTGTGATAATTAGGATGCTTTTAGCTGCCAGTAATGGAACCCCCACATCCACTCCTAATTTAAGGTAGCTTAAACATGAAAAGAGCAGGGAGCTTACTGGCTCACAGAATTGAAAAAGCAGAGGTAGAATGACTTCAGGCATGGCTGAAGCCAGAGGCTCAAATAATGTGCATTTGAACTTGGTCTCAGTCTCAGCTCTGCTTTCCTCTGGACTGTCCCTTTGTAGGCAGCAAGATGGCTACCGACAGCTCCAAGCACACATCCTACTGGCCTAACAATCGTAGTGGGAAGAGGTCATAGCTTTCCCAGTAGCTCCGGCAAATGCAACAGGATTGAGTCTCATCAGTTCCACCTGGGGCACCAGGTGCATGAAGAATTTGGTTTTTGTCCCAGCTTCCTGGCACAGAGCTTTAAAATACTTGGAATTTACCAAGTAACAGAAGTGCCCCTTAGATCACCCCTGAGTTTTAGTTAATGAGGCAACTAATGGCAAGCCCCTAGATAGCTTCACCAGAAAGACTATCCTCATGATTAGAGGGTTGGGATTTTTTAAAAGATTGATTGATTAATGCAATCTCTACACCTATCATGGGGCTTGAACTCACAACCCCTGAGATCAAAAGTCACATGTTCTTCTCACTGAGCCAGCCAGGTGCCCCAGAGGGTTGGGATTTTGAGGCAGCTGAACCTCCATGGAGGGGAGGGGGACCTGGAGATTGAGCTCAGTCCCATGGCGATGACTTAATCAATCATGCCTAAGAAATGAAACCAGGTCTCCCAGACCTCACTCTATGTCTCTCTTCATTTGGCTGTTCCTGACTTGTATTCTCTACTACAAACCTGTAATTGGAGGTATATTTTCCTGCATTCTGTGAGTTGTTCTAGCAAATTATCACGCCTGAGGGGGAGGGGGGGTCATGGGAATCTCCCAGATGTGTAGCAGGTTGGTCAGAAGATGACTGGGGGACCCCACTTGCAGCTCACGTCTGAAATGGGGGCAGTCTGGGGAGGACTGAGCCCTTTATTTGTGGGGTCTGAGTTTACCTTGGGCAGTTTGCCAGAACTGGACTTCAGTACGCTAGTTGGGGTTGGAACCGAATACTAACCCTGAACCAACATTTGTGATCACAAGGGTTGGATTATGCTGACTGGGAAACACTGGATCAGAGACCCATCGTCTGAGATTGGGGTGGGCTCAGCAGAGGTGGCTCTTCAGAGGAAAACCAGGGTCTCGGACAGAAGGGGAAGTGGTTGCTTGTGGGATTCTTCTGGAGGTTGACCCTACCCACCCCAAGAGATGGGGATTTCTCCTATTTTGTCTTTTTTTCTGCCCCCTCCAAATCATACTCTGCCCACCCAGGACATTTTGACAGCCTAAGATACTCCAGCTTCACTTAGGCTCTGCCTCTCAACCTCCATACACCTGTTTCCCCCACTTCTGCCAACCTTCCTCCCTCTGGTTTCAGGCTTCCGAGTGTGGCCTCCTCTAGGAAGCCATGGGCGGCCAAGCCACCTAGGCCGCCTCTAATGTGCCTTCTACTCGGCAGCTTTTGTGTAACATTCACGAAGTGTTTCCAGTTGGAATGTCTTCCGTCACATCTGACTTACAGGTGATCAGATTTCTGTTTGGAAGGAAATCCAGGGCCGGTATGGGGGTGGGGGTGGGGACCGGAAGCAGAGAGGAGAACTGGTGCTGTGGTCCAGGAGGGGCTGATGCTGACTTGGCCAGGGCAGTACAGTGGGCTTAGTACCAAGGACAACAGCCAGCGAGATTTCTGAGGAGGCAGTGCCAAGGCTGGCTGGTAGGGAAGAGTGAAGAATGTCCTTGAGCTTCCAATACGTCTGTTGAGGGGCACTGAGGACAAAGCTCTGGGCCCCAGCGCCCCATCTGCCACTAAGTGGCTGACGAGCCTAGCACTCATTTCAATTACACCAGACCCCGCCCTCCCTTTGGAGGTGAGAGCGGCAAGAAATCTTAGAGATCATAAAGTTTAACTTCGTCACTCCATCCCCATTTTATAGATAATAAAGCAGAGGCTTCAAAAGTTACAGTGGTTCACCTTTATTTTTAATGTGAATGTGAATACAAAATTTGCTTTCCATTGAAAACATCAGGACACTTAATAAGCCCAACACACATGCTCGACTGAAATAATTCAACACATAATTCCTTCAACAAACACGTCTTCACCTGAGTGTTAGGTACCGATCATAGAGTTAAAAAAATAAGCTCTTCCTATCATGACCTGGTGAGACAGGGAACAGCAACAACCCCACAAACCAACCAACCAGCGCATTAGTAAGATCATTTTAGGCGTTTAGGTGCTATGAAGAAAACCAAAGAGGCCCATTGAGAGGAGGGTGACTGGGGGCTACTTTAGATAGAAGAGGTGACATTTGAGGTGGAGCTGAATGATGGAAGAAACAGCCCTAGAGAAAGCTACACGGAACACTCCAGGGCAAGGAAAGAACATCTGCAAAGAGCCCGAGGTAGAAACAACTGTGGGATGTTTGCAGAACAGAATGGCGAGTGCGGTTGGGAGCGAACGAGAGGAAAACCATACTGGATGGGGTCAAAGAAGTGGGCCACCGGGAGGAGTCTGGATTTTTATATAACAGCTTTATTGATATATAATTCACGTGCCATACAGTTTGCCCATTTAAAGTAGGAGTTGGGGGGCGCCTGGGTGGCACAGCGGTTAAGCGCCTGCCTTCGGCTCAGGGCGTGATCCCGGAGTTGTGGGATCGAGCCCCACATCAGGCTCCTCTGCTGTGAGCCTGCTTCTTCCTCTCCCGCTCCCCCTGCTTGTGTTCCCTCTCTCGCTGGCTGTCTCTATCTCTGTCGAATAAATAAATAAATAAAATCTTAAAAAAAAAAGATTTAAAGTAGGAGTTGGGGTTTTAGTCTAAGTGTAGTAAGGAGTCACGGGAAGGTGGGGGGAAGGGTTAATTTCCGATCCACGCTTAATTAATTAATTAAAACTTGAAAGGGAATCTTTATTTTTGTTTTATTTATTCAATTAATCTCTACACCCAATGTGGGCCTCGATCTCACAACCCTAAGATCGAGAGTCGCATGCTCGGGGCACTTGGGTGGCTCAGTTGGTTAAGCATTTGCCTTTGGCTCAGGTCATGATCCCAGAGTCCTTGGATCAAGCGAGGAGCCTTCTCCCTCTCCCCTGCCTCCCCACGCCTCAACGGCTCGTGCTCTCTCTCTCTCAAATAAATAAAAAATCTTTTTTTTTTTTTTTAAGATTTTATTTATTTGTCAGAGAGCGCACAGGCAGGGGGAGCAGCAGGCAGAGGGAGAAGTAGGCTCCCGGCTGAGTTAGGAGCCCAACATGGGGCTCAATCCCAGGACGCTGGGATCATGACCTGAGCCAAAGGCAGATGCTTAACTGATTAGGTCACTCAGGCGCCCCTAAAAATAAAAAGTCTTAAAAAAAAAAAAAAAGAGTTGCATGCTCTACTAACTGAACCAGCTAGGTGCCCCTTCTGATCCACATTTTATTTATTTTTTTAAAGATTTTATTTATTATTTATTTGAGAGAGAGTGAGACAGCATGAGAGGGGTGAGGGTCAGAGGGAGAAGCAGACTCCCCACTGAGCAGGGGGCCCGATGCAGGACTCGATCCCAGGACTCTGGGATCATGACCTGGGCCGAGGGCAGTTGCCTAAACAACTGAGCCACCCAGGCGCCCCTGATCCACATTTTAAAGGCTGATCTGACTGCTGGGTGGAGGATGGATTTGCTAGGTTTTGAGAAGAACAGGAACTGGGAGACCCATTGTAAAGGTTGTGACCTAACCTAGATGACAGATGATCCCAGACTGAACCACAAGGTCAATAGTGGAGACAGACAAATTGGTCACATCCGAGATATATTCTGGAGAGACAACCAGCAGGACTGGGTAAATGGGTTAGATGTCAGGGTTGAGGGAAGGAAGAAAGGTGACATTGTTTATTCAGATGTGGAAGCAGAGCCTGGGAGAAAATGAAGCGGGACATGTTTCGGACATGCTAGGTCTGTAGCACCACTTGGTGGCACCCTTCAGTTTGGAAGCCTCATTAATGGTTCAAGTGCAATCACGCAGAGCCCTACAGTGGCCAGGCAGAGGGTACAGACATAAAGGAAGTTCAGTCCTGGCCCTACTCAAGCCACTCGGTCTCTGACAAGTGAAACCAAGAAATATGTCTCAGGGTATCGAGTGCTGTAAGACAGGTTATCTGTTAGGAGGTATCTGAATGCACACAGACAACTGAGACAGTCTCGCTTAAATAGTAAGGACATTTGTCATCACACCACAAGGAGTCCGGTCTTCTAAAATCCTCTGTTTTGCCCTCCTCTGGATTTTGGCTTCATCACTGATCGGAAATAAGATGGGCAGAGTAGTTCCACGCTTTGCCTCCAGACCCAGCAACACCCAGAGTCAGAAGGCAGTCCGTCTCTCTGGTGTCTCCTTGAGGGTGGAGGGACCCTTTCCTGGCAGCCCCCCAAAGTAGATCTCCTCATACCAATCATAGGCCCCAAAGAAGTTACACACCCAACCCTAAACGAAGCCCCTGGCAAGGAGAACAGGACCACCAGAAGTAGGCGAGGCCTGTCAGGATTTATTCCCGGAACTGCGGAAAGGACCATCTTGAACAAAATCAGGGCCCTGTCTGTAGGAAGACGGAAAAATGGCTGTTAAGCAGGAGCTCAAAGGCACAGACTGCTAGGGGGAACCCAAAAGGCCATGTGATTTCAAGAGCGTGTTTTTAAAGAGTTCAAGATTCTGCACAAAGAACGAGTCTTTAACTACAATCACTCAAAATACACGTCTCAGAAAAATCTTTCTCCAAGCAAATTCACAGCCTCCTAAAGTCCTGAGTGTTCTCCACTTCCTTTGTCGTTCGCCCGCCCCGCCAACCCCCACCTGCTAGGTTTCTACAGCAGCCAGCCTTCCTTCTTCATCAGGCACTGCTCACAAGCATTTTCCCAGGTGGTTGGCTGTCCTGGTCTCCACAACTCTGAGCCCACTCTAGGACTCCCTCATCTAGAGGCCATGCCACACTGATGCTCCCACGGCCACATGCTGGACGTCTGTGTTCACTGTGCTACTGGTCACAGGCATGGCTGGACATCTGGGGAGATTCCCCCGCTAGCACTCCTGCTCTCCAACATCAAAGTTAGGCGGCCTCTCTCAGACTCCTCTCATACAAGACAGGGACACAGGACGATCTAGGCTTTTCCAATCAGGTGCATTCAAGGGAGGCTTTGAATTTGCCTGATCTTGGGGGCAGGAGGGTCGGGAGGGAGGGAAGGCCACTTTCTTGATGCAGAAGTGGCTTCAGTGCCACGAGCAGTAGGTGTCACAGTCAAGTCTAAGTTCTGGCCTTTAGTGTTTGGTGGCAATGGTGGGAGCAGCGCTTTTCTTCCCACGCCAGATCAGCTCCATGGCTTGGGAGCTGTTTCTCCAGCCCGTCCCACAATTCTGTCAGCTAACTCAAAAGCTTACACAAATCTTCTTCTGCGTAAACCAGCCAATGTAAATTCTGTTGTCTGTAAATCAAGACTTCCAACTATCACACAGGACGCTACAGTCAACAGCTCTACAAAACATCTTCTCCCTTTGGACTCTTTTCCGAGTGCCGTGTTTCTCAAACTTCAGTCATTCATGTACCACCTGCCCCCAAATCTGCCCCATGTTTATACTACCCATAATATCATCGACCACATACAGTTTTTGAAATTGAATCATTTTTTAATCTCAGTATTTGCCACCCCAGTTTTTCCCCCCCAAACTAATACACATTCAAATAAATACAGCACCGCTAAAATAGAAAGCTTTGTTCAAATACCACCCCCTAAAAACCTTACATTCCGAGAGTGGTCAACAGTGTCTTAGGAGAAATTCCCAGGAGTGGAGTGACTGAGGTACAGGATAAAGACAAAGAAAACCTTTAGTTACGGCACCAGCCCTTCCTAAGCAGAGCGGATGGGCTGGAGGGCCAGGAGGACAGAAGTCTTGGCAAGTTCTTCATTTTACCTGAGCAGTAGATGGACCTCTGAATGACAGTACCAGGCAGCGGTTAAATGCACACTTTTTTGGAGTTCAGTTGTACTGGGTTCCTAAATCACCCTGATGCTCTGTTTTCTCACCTGTAAAATGGGGGAAATAATGGCTCCAACCACACAGGGTAACACCGGGTGCGTTGAATGTGAACCAATACGAAGCATTGGCACAACGCCTGATCCATGAAAAGCTCTAGCTCGGAGTTTCCCAAACTCCTCGGAGCTTGGGAAACCGTGTGTGTTATAAATAAACACAGCTTCCCCGTCTGTGCTCAGACCCTCCTGAATCATCACCTTCAAGGGAGGAATTAGGGAATCTATCTGAAACCCAAAACCGTCCATGGACCTGATGGGTTTGGGAAACATCAATCAGGGTTAAGCAGCTGCTGTTCTCGTCCCAGGGTGACGAGATGATGGATGTCAAAGTTAAAGGTCATTTGCCAGCCTTGCACTCACTCATTCAGTCAACACAAATTCCCTGAGCGCTCACTGGG
The DNA here is from genome assembly GCF_017311325.1 of Ursus maritimus. Taxonomy (NCBI): domain Eukaryota; kingdom Metazoa; phylum Chordata; class Mammalia; order Carnivora; family Ursidae; genus Ursus; species Ursus maritimus. The sequence goes on along the minus strand of NW_024424452.1, from coordinate 17,506,124 downwards.
TGCCCCGCCCTGTTCGGTGCTGGGGCCACGATAGGGAAAAGAAAGACTCAGGCTGCCCCTACAGGCACTCGAGGCCGGCCCCTCACCCTCGGTATCATCTGAATAACTGGGTGGGCGGGTGGGGCGACGATCAAGGGAATTAGTCCCTGGCTTGCTGAGGGGCTCCAGGGGTGGACGGCAAAGCTGTCTGTCCCCGCAGGCTGGGAGCCAGGAGAGCCGGTATTTGAGGGTCAGGGGCTGTAGGACCTGGAGGCCCCTGGACACCATTCCTGCCTCCTGTCCAGCTCATTTCCTCTCAGAGCCAGACGTCAGAATCTCCCCATGAGGTAGATACTACTGTTCCCATTTTACAGATAAGAAAACAGACGCTCCGCGGAGAGATGGGTCACACTTACGCCCCACCCGCGAAAGGCTCCCAGGCCCGTCTCAGCCTGGCCGTAGGGCCTGGTCCTACCTCCAGGGGCGGCTCAGCGGCCGCCAGATGTCTCGCCAGACCCGCGCAGTGGGTCGGACCCCAGGGGGCTCTGGGCCAGGACGCTCCCGAGCGGACCGCGTCGGAGCCGCCGCCTCGGCCTTCGGGAGGCCGGCACTCTCGCTCCGGACCCGGCCTAGCCCTACCTGACGCCCACGCCCTGCGCAAACACAGCGCGCCGCCCTGGGAACTACAACGCCCGTGAGCCTCGGGGCGCTGGTGCGCGACGGGACACTTTACGTCGCTCCCCCGCGCCGCCCGAGACACCCGCTGTGCCCCCGTAGGTTCGCTAGGCCCGAGAGCGCCGTGGAAACCGGGTCCCTCCGTCCCCGCCCCCGAGACGCCAGCCCCTTCCTGGCGTCGTCTTTGGTCCCACGCCCGGAAGTCGTAAGACGGCCACAAAAACTGGAGGCTAGACGGACCCAGACTTGCCCTCCGAGCCTTCACTTCCGCCGGAAGTCACCTCCAGTCGCCCGTGCCCTTTCCTTTTCGCACGCGCGGGCGCCCGGCTCCGGGCGCGAGTACGACCACAATGGCGGCCACCACCCTGCTGCGCGCGACGCCCCTCTTGAGCGGTGAGGGGGCGAGGAAGGCAGTAGTGGCGCGGGGCCACGTGGGGGGTCGTCGGGAGCGGTCGGGCTCGGACCGGCGCCCTGACTCCAAGCCTCTGCCCTGGCAGGTCTCGGCACCGGCCCGACCCCATTGCTGCAGGGTCTGCTGCGGCCGCTGAAGGCCCCGACACTGCCCCGCTTGTGCCGCGGCCTGGCCGTGGAGGCCAAGAAGATCTATGTGCGCGACAAGCCCCATGTGAACGTGGGCACCATCGGCCATGTGGACCACGGCAAGACCACACTGACCGCGGCCATCACGAAGAGTAAGCGGGGATGGGTCGGGGGCGTCCGGAAGCGCCCGCTGCGCTGGCGGGACCTGGAGCCCGGGAGGTGCTGTGGCCCCGGGCGGTGGATTGGAAGATGCAGGAAACACATTTCCCCTGAACGTGCAAGATTTTGTGATGCGTAAGCTGGGGAGCGGAGCCCGAATGGCCTCTCTCTAGCCGTGGCCAGTGTCCTGTAAGCAGAGGCTTTATCCTGGAGAAGTCGCAGAGCTGGACCTTGAGGCCCTTTAACATTTCCTTCTCACCCGAGTTACACCCGCTGCAGGAACTGACGGAGGAGATCACGGACGCATTATTCTCCCAGACTGTCCTTTGCGTAGTAGGTGGGAGGGACTTGGGTGTGGCTTGAGCCCTGCCTCTACCTCTGGAACTTGGTCTGAGAGGTTTGTTCTCCTCCTTCCCCTTAGTTTTAGCGGAGGGGGGTGGAGCCAAGTTTAAGAAGTATGAAGAGATTGACAACGCCCCTGAAGAGCGAGCGCGTGGAATCACAATTAATGCGGCTCACGTGGAGTATAGCACTGCGGCCCGCCACTATGCCCACACGGACTGCCCAGGTCACGCAGATTACGTGAAGGTGAGAGAGCTGCTGGGTACAGGGCCAGGGGCTGTGCCTGCCAGGAAAAATGTTGGACTTGTGGGGAAGTTAAGATATTCAAGGTGCATGGGTTGAGGTCATGGATTTCTGAGCATGACCTCTCAAAGTGGGTGGTAAGGAGATGGCAGAGAAAGGTGGGCCTCAGCTGCTGTGCTTGGCTAGATGGACGTGGAGCTGAGGAGGTCCTTGAACTACACTGTTTCCTATCCTTCTACCCAGAATATGATCACAGGCACTGCGCCCCTCGATGGCTGCATCCTTGTGGTGGCAGCCAATGACGGCCCTATGCCCCAGACCCGAGAGCATCTATTACTGGCCAGACAGGTACTCAGAGCCTGGGAAGGGGTGGAAAGAGGAAGAGTGGGGAGTTGGTCCATGCAGGACACCGCTTCTACCTCTTTGCCATCCACAGATAGGAGTGGAGCATGTTGTGGTGTACGTGAACAAAGCAGATGCTGTCCAGGACGCGGAGATGGTGGAGTTGGTTGAGCTGGAGATCCGGGAACTGCTCACCGAGTTTGGCTACAAAGGGGAGGAGACCCCGGTCATCATAGGCTCTGCCCTCTGTGCCCTTGAGGTGAAGGCGGGGTCAGGCAGGGGCTGTGGCAGAGGATGGGACTGGATGGGTGGCCAGAGTTCTGCTGAGCCTGGAGAGTGCCTCTTAGTAAGAAGAGCAGAACGAGAATTTCAGAGTCCTGTCACTTCCTCCCCATAGCAACGTGACCCTGAGCTAGGCGTGAAGTCCGTGCAGAAGCTGCTGGATGCCGTGGACACTTACATCCCAGTACCCACCCGAGACCTGGAGAAGCCTTTCCTGCTGCCTGTAGAGTCCGTTTACTCTATTCCTGGTGAGGACCGTGTTCACTTGCACTACTCTCTGGCTGTATAGCCTGGCCCAGGGTCCCTGATGTCCTTCTTGTCCTGTTTCTTTCCAGGCCGGGGCACCGTGGTGACAGGTACATTAGAGCGTGGCATTTTGAAGAAGGGAGATGAGTGTGAGTTCCTGGGACATAACAAGCACATTCGCACTGTGGTGACAGGTATAGGAAAGATGCCTCGGGACCCAGGGGCTGGCTCCAGGATTTCCCTTGCAGATCCTTTGTGCCTTCCCTCTGCCCTAGACCCTCCTCCCTTGTCTCTCCTCTTCCCTCCTAGGCATTGAGATGTTCCACAAGAGTCTGGAGCGGGCAGAGGCAGGTGACAACCTTGGAGCCCTGGTCCGAGGCTTGAAGCGAGAGGACCTGAGGCGTGGCCTGGTCATGGCCAAGCCAGGGTCCATCCAGACCCATCAGAAGGTGGAGGCACAGGTGAGGGCTCCAGGTGATGGGACAGCGTTGAGCCAGACGGTCCTGTGCAGTGGCGGTGTTTCCAGCCAGGCCCAGCTTCACCCTGTTGTTCTTTTTTTTCCAGGTTTATATCCTCAGCAAGGAGGAAGGTGGCCGCCACAAGCCTTTTGTGTCCCACTTCATGCCTGTCATGTTCTCCCTGACTTGGGACATGGCCTGTCGTGTCATCTTGCCACCAGGGAAGGTATGGTGGCTATAGGGAATGTGAAGGAGTGGAAGAGACACTTCACCCCAGCTCTCCCTCACTCACAATTCCAAACGTGACAACACGGGTGACTTTTCATTGACTGTAGATGAAGCTAGTGATGGAAAGGTCTGGCTGGGTGGGTTTAGGGAGAGTGAGTCTCCACCCAGTCCACGCTAGCATTTACCCACAGAAAGATCTCCCAGAAGAGGATTCTCCCCGTTGAGAATTGCACCATACATAATGGCTCAGAGAAGTCCTGTGACTTAAGAAACCTGCATGACCCACAATTTCCTTGACTTTCCAGAGTGAACGTTAGGAACACTGGTCACAACTCCTTTCCTCTCTTGACATGCACCATTTGCATCTGCCTGGCGGCTGGGATGAAGCTGGTTCTAGAAAGAATCCCCCTGCTGCATTTCCCAGAACTTTTAAAAAAATTTTTAATCAAATTCAGTTTAGTTAACATTCGTTTTAACCTTGGTAGGCAGCAAACAGTTGGGAAGAAGGTGCTTGAGGGCCATGCATGAACCCTGTCTCTGCCCTCTCCAGGAGCTTGCTATGCCCGGGGAGGACCTGAAGATCACCCTTATCTTGCGGCAGCCCATGATCTTAGAAAAAGGCCAGCGTTTCACCCTTCGAGATGGCAACCGGACCATTGGCACTGGCCTTGTCACTGAGACGCCGGCCATGACTGAGGAGGACAAGAACATCAAGTGGGGTTGAGTCTGGACTCTGCTCAGACTCTGGTATTGAAGGCTGCACTGGCCAGCGTTCTTTCCTGCTGCTGGCGCCCCCTCCCCAGGGCCCAGGCTGCAACCCAGCAGTGCAACTAGGCTGCCGCTTCCCCTGGTCAGGAGGGGCCCCAGGGCCTGCCAGGTGAGGTAGGTCAATAAACTGTTCTGTGAATAGCGAGGGACGTTGTGTCTTGTGTCCTTTGTCTAAGTTGGAGAGGATGGGGGGGTAGAAACATGGAGCCCAGGACACATCCTCAGTTCATCTCTGTGGTACCGTTTGGAACAAAGCTCCTGTCTTAAAGCTGTCAGAACTGCTGTTGACAACTTGAGAAAAGGAGGAAAGTTGGTCTAGTAAAGCTGGTGTGGCTGCCTAGCAAAACACTAGGTAGGATTGTTGGCTGTCCTATGGGAGAAAGTGGGGACTTTTACCCCTTGGAGCAAGGGTGGGTTCAGCTGAGGTGCCAAACCCACCTATCCTCTCAGAGTAGTTACTAAGGCTGTTAACGTCTACCTGCCCTTGTCTAAGCTCTAGGATACTGGGGACTGTGTCTCACCTCTGGAACCAACATCCACCACTTCATAGGGTCCTCTTTTTAATTAATAAGTCTCTGTGCTGGATGGGTTGTTCCCCCTATACATCACCAATTCTAGACACAGGAGTGAGAAGTTATAAACGGAAGTTTTTGTTTCGAACACGTACTGAGATTTAAGAGTAAGATAAGGACCGTATCAAAGGTGTAGGGAATAAAATGCTGAATAGGTGTTTGTTTAAAAACTTGAAACGACTGGCCAGGACGCTGACCCCAAACAAAAGGTAACTCTCAGCAGAGATTAACAAGCACCCCTTTCAAACTTGCTTCTCACAAATGAGCATATTCAGCACTGAGCGGCTCTTAGGCCCAACCTGAGAGCTGTTTTGAGTCACAATCGAATCTGTGGCTTCACAGCAGAGAAAAGGGCTCAAGAAAAGGACAAAAGAGCTTCACGATAAAGAATTGTCCAGCGATAGGGCAGGTTTGCTTAACTCTCCTCGATGTCTGAGGTGAGGCTGGAAAGTCTCGACATTCCGAAGACCCTCCCTGGAGCCTCAGGACGAGCCCGGAAGCACTGCAGTCCCATCTCTGTACTGGGGAGGCTGGTCTCCACCTGCACCTGAGACATCCCAAGCCCAGCGGCTTTCCTGCTGCTGCTTTTTCCATCACTGCCCCCCAGCTCCAACTGCCATCCTCTTAAGAGCTCTTCCGGTGGGGACCCAAGCCCTGCACATGTGTTCTCACTTACCCCGCCCCATCATGCCCACCCATTACCAGGTTTCAGACCCTTACATCTTGGATGTCTCCCCTGTATGTAATCTTCACTTTTCCTGCCCTCTTAGCCCATCTTTTCTGGCTTTGGTCCCAGCTGAAACAGCCCCACCTACCCATGAGTACCAGCCCCATCCCCTCGATGCTCTAAGGGGGAAATGATCACTGAAGAGACAAGAAAACCAAGGCCAGGACATGCAGTAAAAATTGCAACCTGTTTCCTTGGAAATAACCACTTCTGCAATGTGTCATTTCTACATCCCATACCTGGCTCTTCTGTGCCATTTAGCCCCTGGTTTAGCTCTTGCTCCCCTAAACCAGGCTCAACCCAGCCGTCTCCCCTCTACCAGTGCCTTTGCAGCGCCCACCCGCACACAACACCCCTCACCTGTACTCCGTGCAGGCCTGTTTCCAGCAGCCAAACCACTAACGTGCTTTTCGGTGCAGAGAAGAATGTCATGAAGAACTTACACTAGCAATAGCAATAAACACTTGAAATCGCACCTTAAGATGAGGCCTGCATCAAGGCTGAGAAAGTCGCTGGGAAGCCAGGTGCTGCGCAGCAGGGACAGGGCAGCAAGCGCGTTCAGCCTGGACCGCTGCATCCCCACTGCTGGAGCCACCTCAGGCCTCCCAGGGCTTGCCAGCTACCGTCTTACTCTGTTCTCCAGAGGAAACCAGAGGCAGATTAAGTTAGTTTAAAATTTTATTTTTTTTAATTTTTTTTAATATTTTTATGTAATAAAAAGTAAAAGTCCTTGTTCAACCATCCTTGTGGGGCATCTGTCTGTCTGTCTCTCACGCAGGTCACTCAAGTTAATGGGGAAGAAAGAAACAGGGGGCCCAAGTCTGAGGTTATAAATAATAGAAAATAAAAGATCTTCCGTCTCCAGCGGGGGATAGATGAGAGGATGGGAGGGCAAGATGGGGTGGGGATGGGCAGGGGCAGAGCAGGAACCCCCCACCCCCGCTGGACCCTGGCCCTGCCCACTTTGAGGCCCCTCCCCTTCAAGGTGCTTGGCAGGAATTCCCCAGCTCCCCCAGGGGAAAGGGGGGATTGGGAGGCTGGGACTGGTCCGAGCTGCTGGGGGAAGAGACATAGATCACTCTTCCCTCCACTCATGGAGGTCTCAGGTCGCGGCCAGGACAATCTTCAGTTCCCCGGGGGGTGGAAGGGGAGCTGCTGGGAGGGATGAGATTGAACTGGTTGGAGGGGAAAGAGAAGAGAGCAGGAGCATTAGAACCCAAGCAGCTGTCCCTTCAACCAATGCCGTCCAGTGTGGGGTGTGGGGGGAGTGTTTGGGTAGGAGCGGCCTCCTCAAGGTGTCTCATGGGGCTGTCAGAAGCACAGATCAATCGCTGTTTCCCAGTGAGCCAGAGCCCTTACTCGTGTGCCCAGCTCAGCCCCCCACACCCCAGCCTGGCCCTGTCTGCTGCGCTGACCTTACCTCGGCTAAGTCAGGAGACAGTCGGGGTCACTGAGAGCTGGGGAGGCAGTGGGGAGGGGGGCTGCTGGATCACAACTGAGCGAGGACGGAGGGAAGCAAAGGACAGAGCCAGGAGCAAGCCCCTGGCGGCGGCGACTGTGGCTTCTGCCCACCCTACATACTTCACAGACAGGTGCAGGTCGGCGGGCGCCCTGTGGGACAGCCCTGCCTCCAAGACCCCTCACTCCCCTCCCAGAACCCGTGCATCCTGCCCCACCTGCAGCCCATCAGCTCTTCCATGCCAAATTCCCCCAGCTAACGAGAACTCACGAATCCTGTCATCGGCTCCTCCTGGAAATCCAGGCGCCTGGCCAGGCTGCTCACCTTGGGGGTGTCCGATGTAGGGGTAGGGTGAGGGTGTGGAAGCTGAGAGTGCAGGCACCCCACTCTGGGGCACCGCGCCTTGGGGGGGGCCCCCATGGCTCTGGGGTGGGTGCAGCAGCATCACCTGGGGCGGGTGGGGAGCCCCAGGGTGAGGGGGCGGGGCTGCTGTGATTCCAGTTTGGACATGGGCCTATAAAGAACAAAACACAGCCGTGAGTACCCCAGAAGCTAAGCGTGGGCTCTGAGAATCGCGGTGTTAAGAGCACTCAGAAAAAGAGCCCCAAGGATTCAGGAACAGGACAGCCCCAGGAAACAAGTCCCTTGGGTTCTTACCTGGGTAACATGGGCCATGTTGGTGAAGCCGTGGGGCAGCTGCTGGTGGGCATGGATGGCATACACAGCGGCTGGTTGGGGGAAGCTGCTCTGAGGGGACTGGGCAGAAGGTCCCGGTGGCAGAGAAGGCGGCGTGCCTGTCAGGGCCCCTGGGTGGTACAGATTCTGCTGTGGCTGTCCACTGCCCAGGTGTGGGGCCTGCCCCGCCTGGTGCTGTTAGGGGGAGGGGAAGGGTGAGTACCACTCCACTCCTCAGGTACCAGGCCTACCACCCACTGGCCCCTGACCCTCCCCCACTGAGGAGCGACCCCTCAAACTCTATCCCCCTCTTCCAGCCACCCATTCCCGCCCCAACCACTCGGATCTCCCATGGCAGACACCTGGACGGGACTGGGGGCCGCATGCTGGGACTGCGGCTGGCTTCCAGTAGGCGTGGTGGCTGGCTGCGGCTGGTGGGCATGGAGCTGCGTGGCATGGTGTGGATAGGACTGGTGAACAGTGGCTATAGCAGGAAAGAGGAAGAGAATCAGTGCCAACCACACTGGAGGGAGCTGAGGAGCAAGGCCCGAGGAGAAGAGCACAGAACTCACCATAGAGGGCTTGGGGCGTAGGCTGCTCTGCAGAAGGGTACTGAGGGGTGGAGGACGACACAATGGCCTGGGGATGGCTCCCCGACGTCAGCATGCGTGGGTTGCTCTGAAGCATGGGGGCAAACACCGGCTGGAGGGGCAAGGAAAGAAGCGGTCGGTACAGCCTGCTGCCTGAGAACCCGTGCACAGCATCGCTGTCCTTGTCACAACCACCAAGCCAGGAGACGCTATGAGATCTATACCTCAGACAGTAGCGGTGCCTTGCTACAGGTCCTACCACAGCCAGGATGGGGGCCTGAGTCTGGGTGATGGAACAGAGGATCCTCCACTCCATCCCCCTACTTCCCTCCCGTGCCTCGGTTACCTGCGAGGGGTAGTGGGCCATGGGCTGCATCATGGCGGGCTGGCCCGGGAACTGCTGCGGGGTGTAAGGGATGTAGGAAGAGTACGGCGTGGCAGCCACCAGGGGCGGGCCAGCGGCGGCGGCGGCCTGCATCATCGGAGGGGCTGAGGCTGGCTGGTGTTGGTCCGAGCGCTGAGGGGGCAGGGAGCCTGGGGTAGGGGAAAGGGTGCCGAGCTCAAGCTCCATCTGCCAGGAGGCAACCTGGCAACCCCACCGACCAGCACTGCCAACTCTGCTCACCTTTTGCTCCCCGGTACTTGCCCTGTTGTCCAGGCACAGAATTGGATACAGGGTATGGATACATCTGAGGTGCCTAGAAAAAAGAACACAGACGAAGCTCAACAGCTTGCTCACAAATGCCCTGAACAGGCCGGACCTGGTCCTCAGCAGCCCAACCCAGCCTCTTAGCCCGGACTGCTCAGTCTCTCCTCTTACCTGAACAGCTGGTCCCATATGGATCTGAGGTATGTAGGAAATGTACTGGGGGCTGTAGAGCCCACTCTGGCCTGCTGTCAGCACCGGGATGGAGGGAGTTGAGTGAGTCCGGGGTCCCGGAGAAGTTGGGGTACTGGTGGATTTATTCTGTGAGAGACAAAGGACGTTGTTTAAGTATGGTTTTTGTCCGCCTCTCCTGCACCTCTGATAGCAGCACAGCATTCAGAGTGCTGCCTGCCACACACATTCTCCCCTGCATCTTGGTTAAGCCTCACATCGGACCCCACGACACGGGTATTCTAAAATTATAGGTAAGGAAACCAAGACAGAAAAATTAAACAGCTCGTCCATGATCACCAAGTTTTTGTTTTTTTTTTTTAAAGTACGGGAGTTCAAGCCAAATCAGGGGCCTGACTGAAAGCCATGCTCACAACTACCCCACCACATGTTCCCTGAGCTGAACGCTAAGCCTCAAGGAGAAACACACACACACTTAATGACACATCTTGATCTCCCGCCCCCAAACCTGACACCTGTCTATCTTCCCCCGAGCAGCCCAACTTTCAGAGAGCCTCCCCCATGCTCTATTACCCCACTCCCAAGCCTCCCTCAGGGAAACCAATCCACATCCACCCCTCCCGTCTTACCACAGACAGCAGAGGCTTTGTGGGATTGAACTCCTTGGCGTTGGGGTTCAGTGTTGACTTCTTCACTTGTCTGTGAGAGAAAAAGAAAGTCAATCCTCATGGCTTACTCCTCTCCCCACCTGACACCCACCCAGCTCCCCGTCCTACTCACTCAGCGACCGGGCCCTCATCCTTGTCGTCTCCCTTGATGAGGCCCACCGGGGGGCTGCCAGTTTGGCTTGGGCAAGGTGGAGGGGGCTGCTCCGGCCCTTCTGTGCCCCCTGCCGGCGGCAGGGGCGGCTTATCCTCCTTATCCGATACGGACTCCGTCTTTGAGGAGACTGGGGACCCCACTGGCTCTGAACTCAATAGACCATCTTTCCCTTTGGCCTCTTCCTTTAAGATCCGGGGAGGAAAAGGATCCAGGATGGTCTCAGGGGAGCTACTAGGCAGCAGCTGGAAGGAGAGCAGCACACATACAGTATTCAGACAGCTGGTCCGGGCCCCAGGCTTGGCCTCCCTTGCATCCTTACTTGCTCATCTCTTCTATCACACCTGGTCCTTGTCCTGTGCTTCTTCTATAAGCCCCCTCTCATCCCTCTTCATCCTAACACCTTGGCTCACTCCCACACTCCTCTTACCTTAAACTGGGCCCCAAACTTCCTCAGTTCTTCCAGTTGAAAGCGTTTTTGTTCATTCTGAAGGCCAGGGACTAGGAGAAACAGGGGAAAAAGGAGAAAATATACATTTCTTTTCTCAAAGGTGGCTACAATGCCAGTACCTCAAAGGACAAAGAAAACTAGAAAAAAAAAAAAAAAAAGTTTGAGAACCCTATAGAACTAAGACTGCACAACTGACAAGACACTGTTTCTGAGCCCCCATTACTCTTGTTACTAACTGAAGTACTCCCCGAATAAAAAGGACATTATACTTCAGAAAATCAAACAAACATAAACCACAAAAAAAGGGGCGCCTGGGTGGCTCAGTTGGTTAAGCATCTTCCTTCGGCTCAGGTGATGATCCCAAGGTCCTGAGATCGAGCCCCCATCTGGCTCCCTGCTCAGCGAGGAGCCTGCTTCTCCCTCATTTCCTGCTGCTCTCCCAGCTTATACCCACTCTCTGTCAAATAAATAAAATCTTAAGAACAGCAACAAAATACCACCAAAAAACCCCCCAAAACAAAAAACCAATCCTCACCTTTCCCAGCTATCCGGGACAGCTCCTGGGACTCCAGAGTTCTCCCAGGTTCCTTGGCTGGAAGTTCTTTTACTGAGCAAGAAGAGACACACGCCTGAAGGTTCTTCTGTCCAGAACCACACTTCACATTGTCCACAAACCCTCAACCACCTGGCTCTTACCATCTGTGGGGGCCAATGAGATCTTTGGAGAAGCTGGGGAAATGGAGCCTACTCCAGGATCCACAACCGATGATGTCACAGGGATGGAAGCCGAAGAGGTCGGTACTGCCGATCCCATGGGGGCATCAGGACAGGAAGCTGAGATTGGGGCAGGGGCAGCCGACTTGGGAGAGCGCGGGGGGTACATCCGGCCCACTGGAAGTAAAGGGAAAGCTGTACGATGGTTACTGCCATTCAGTGAGTGAGGAGCATAGGGAACCCACTAGAAACACCAAGGAAAATTTATCCACTTTATATGCAAGATCACAAACCTAAACGCCCAGAAGAACAAGGCAGGTAACATAAGCAGGTAAGATACACTTGAGCAGCATAAAAGACTGCAATGTTTACAGAGGCAGTCACAGCTCGCTCCCAGCTAACTAGGGTTATGCTGCAAGACACGTTCAGTGTTTGCAGAACTTTCTGTTTTTCCAAAGAAATTTCCTATGTCTCCTGCTTCAAACTGTTGACAACTAAAAAGTTGTTTGGTATTTGTTTTCTTTTTTTTTTTTTTTTAAAGTAAGCTCCATGCCTAATGTGGGGGTTGAACTCACGACCCTAAGATCAAGAGTCGCATGCTCCACTAAGCCAACCAGGCGCCCTGATAACTAATTTAAACAAAAGACATCTGCCAGCCAAACACAACCCGTAGACAGCTGTGCTGGCATTGCTACATGAGGGAAACAAATTCTTCCCTGAAAAGCATAAATCCACCCCCTCCAAAACATCTCTTGTACCTTGAAACTATCTCCCATCCGAGCATTCCAACAATCCCCCCAAATTTCTGTTTCTTCATAGAACACTGCTGAAATGTTACCTGCAGGAGGAGGTGGGACAGAAGCTTCTCCAGAAGGCCTACTGCTGGGTGAAGACAGAGTCTTGGCACCACCTCTCAGAGGCCGCTGTGCCTTAGGGGACATGCGGGAAGGGCCTAATTTTTTTTTTTTTTTTTAAGATGGGGAAAAAAGAGGCAGAGTATCTGCTATTACATTATCACCAACGCATCACCCTTCCAGCCCATCTACCCTTTCAATTGTCCTTCCCACCTCCTTCTTATCCTCTTCCCTACCCCCCCCACAAAAGCCCGCTTCATAACTCACCTCCGTTGATACCACGTGTCTCAGAACCTGGGCCAGGGCTGCTACTGTCAAGGTGGTGAGGACCACGAGGTGGCAAGGAGCTAAGGCCAGGCCGGCCACCCCGGGAACTACTGCATCGAACTCCTCCCCGGGGACCTTCCCGAACTCGTTGGGGTAGAGGGATATACTTTCCCTCCCTAAGGGGAGAGCTCAAGTAAGGTCAATTAGTCATAAAACCCACATGTTTTGGAAAAATGAAGCCTTTCCTCCTAAACTGTGCGTGCATGCACATGTGCACGCACACACACGCACGCACACACACACGCGCGCGCGCACGCACGCACGCACACACACGCACGCACACTCCAGCTTTCTGCACTACCCCCACTTGAAGATCTGTTCTGGTTAAATGTTCTGTAGCTGTAAGGCTTCTGACCTTTTGCGTCAACCCTGACCTAACCAACCTGGCCAGAGCTCCACAACTGTACCACTCCTGACCTATGAGAAAGGGAGGATCACACTGTAGTTCAAGGTACAGCTTTCACAGGTTATTAAACATCGTGTACACTTTGATTTTGCTTTCATAAGGGGAAAAGTTCAGACATACATATGGATGAACACACAGAGGAAAAAAAGAGTATCAATACTCAAAAAAAATTTTTTTTCTAAATCCACAAGCTTTAGCTTTGTTACCTTGGACAAACTACTTATCTGCTCTAGGCCTCAATTCTTAAACCTGAAAATTGGGAATAATTACATACTAACCTACATCTTATGTGGCCACGAAGCTTTAACAGGAGTGTACAAAGAGCCCCCAAAAGAGCAGGCCACCCCCAGCAATCACCTAGATGCCAAGCTGGGGCTCTCCCGTCCTGAACCCTGCCGCTGGACTGCACTGTGCTTCTCCTCCTCGGTGCGCCCATCATCATTCTCCATGGCGATCCTCAGGCGGTACTGGGGGCTCGATTCAATCTCTCGGGCCAACTGGGCTGCACGCAGCTCCCGCTGACGAAACTCTTCTGAGTTGTCCTTCTCCAAGGGCACCCTGAGAGGACCACAGACCACCACACCCCAGTGCCAGGGGACAAGAGAAAGAGAAGGGAAACATTTTGGTCAGGCTCATCAGCAGCTCAGGTGTGCAGATGTTTAACCCCTTCAACAACTCAGCACATATTTAATGGGCATCTACTAGGTCCCATGTGGGGCAACAAAGCCAATCTCTGAACCAGAGTACTTATAGGCATGTGTAAGTATACTTTAAGTTCTAGAGAAAAGTATGGGTAAATGGACAAGAAAGTAGCTATTTCTGGGGCGCCTGGGTGGCACAGCGGTTAAGCATCTGCCTTTGGCTCAGGGCGTGATCCCAGCGTTATGGGATCGAGCCCCACATCAGGCTCCTCCGCTATGAGCCTGCTTCTTCCTCTCCCACTCCCCCTGCTTGTGTTCCCTCTCTTGCTGGCTGTCTCTATCTCGGTCAAATAAATAAATAAAATCTTAAAAAAAAAAAAGAAAAGAAAAGAAAAAAAGAAAGTAGCTATTTCTATCCATGAGATGGCCTGGTATTTTGAGGGGACAATGAAACAAGGCAGACCAGAAGTGGGGAAGAGGGCAACTTGGACACCCAGAAAAACATGAACAAATGCCATGACCCCATGCTTCAAACTGCACCAACTGGGAAGTACCTAGACACTCACGTGTAAGAAGAAAGACTGCTGTCATAGGTGGTCTTCACGCCATAGTTCTCCTCGTTGAACTTGAACATTTCGTTGGGGTCCCATCCATTGGACTAAGGAGGGAGAAAGGAGAATGTTTTAAAACCCAGAAAGGAAAGCAACACTGACCTGTCATTCTCCTCCACCAGGCTGAAAAACACACAAATCTGACCAAACCAAGTGCAAAAAAAAGAACAAGGCTGGCAGGAATATCAACTAGTACTACCAGTTATAGCACAGACTGGCAACAACTAGTAAAACCAAAGTCTTAAGACCTAACGAATCCATTTCCAGGTGTATGTTCTAGAAAAATTTGGTATAGGTGTACATGGCACTATTTCTAATAGCAAAATAATGGCAACAAATACCAATCAGTAAGGAAAAAGATAAATATGTTTCGTTGTGTATATTTACATATATACACATTCACACATATATATACACATTCACACATATAAACAAAAATAGACAAAATAGTTGAAAGCAATGATCTATATACCAACACGAAAAAAAAGTGAAAACAACAAGCAGTGGAAATAAATTCTTGTGCAAATTAAGTATAGCATAATAATACATTAACTCATGAGAAATCTGAAATGATTTCGAAGTCCTTGTTTTTGGAAGGACCTGGGTCTACGACAAGTCTACAATCTTGTCTACCCTTTGCTAAACTGAAGGAAAAAAAAAATCTTGAAGCAAATGTTAGTAGCTGTCAATCGCAGAAAATTGGAAAACAAGTATTTTTGTTATTTTCTGTAGCTTTTCATTTGAAATCTGACAGCCATCAACGGGCAATAGTAAAAACCTCTTCTCCCCTCCCCAGAAGCAACACTTGGTTCCAGGAGTGACATCACAGTCAACGACCTGCACTTGGGCAGCAGAGCGCCCGGCTCTCGGGGTCTCAGGGAAGGGGAGCTGTACCATGTCAGACTCGAGGTCATAGTCATCACTGTTGCTGTCGCCCCCTTCCCAGCGCTGAAGCACCTTCTCTTTGTGCTCTCCATTCACCTTTGAGTTCATGGCAATGGCTGAATCAGTGAACTTGTCTGTGGGGGCAGAGTCAAAGATCAGGAGTGAGGGGATTATTTCACAGCCTCTTCCAACACCCTCACCCCCAGTAAGTAGTTGGGAAACAAAGAAAAGTGTGTGTCAGGGTTGGGGGAAAGGGAGGGTGTGGGCGGTGCAGCACAACAAGCCTCATCTTAAGAGTTCAAGAGGAGCAAGAGTTGAAAGCAAAGCAAGGGAAACATGAAGGACCACAACACAGCCTGGAATACATTCCACTGTATCTTAGACATCAAGACATACTCTCAAGAAGAAAAACCTAGGGGCGCCTGGATGGCTCAGTCAGTTAAGTGTTGGCCTTCGGCTCAGGTCATGATCTCACGGTCTTAGGTTCGAGTCCTGCATGGGGCTCCCTGCTCAGAGGGGAGCCTGCTTCTCCCTCTCCCTACTCAGTGGGGAGTCTGCTTCTCCCTCTACTCCTCCCCCCTGTTCGTGATCTCTCTCAAATAAATAAAATCTTAAAAAAGCAGGGGGCGGGGGGAGAAAAAGATTCAAGTCATTATGTAACTGCTCTCTGCCCTCTAGTCTGACACAAAAACCCAACACAATACCTTTAGTAGCATAATTGAAGTCAACATTTCGGAAGTGAACAAGCATGACATCGCTTGGCTTAAACACCATGGTGTCCACAATGTCTTCCCGACGAGGGCCACCTGCTGGCTCAGATGCTTTCCGGTGTACAGCGTCTACTGCTAGTTCAAACTATAAAAGTCCCATTTCCAAACAGTAAAGGGTCAGTATCAAGAAATATGATGCCAAAAATAGGACTATTTTCCTTTTACATTTTCTAACCTCATTCCAACACCACACTGTCACACAGTCTTCTCAGTATCAGTATCAGCCCAGGACTAAATATTTTAATATTACAGTACCCACCCCTCCAATGTCCAACCCACATTTCTTATTGCTTCCAGCACTACTCCGACACAGGCCTACAGAAATGAGTAACAAAACATCGTCCAACACCATTCAACTCACATCTCCAATTAGCCTATTTCATTCTCCTCCTCCTTCTGTGAAAATTCCAAAAATCAGTTAATTTGAGTACACTAACCTTTGAGCTCAGAGTCTTGAAGATACCTTCATAAGTGGTACCATTCTTCACCTTTACATCACAAGTGGAGCCCTGAAAGAGCGGAGAAGAAGAAGGTCTCCAGCAAACTGGTGCATTACATTCCTCAAACAACCCAGGGGTTAGATACCCACTCACCACAACAGCTGTAAGAAAATGCAGCATTCTGGAATTGTTGTAGACACCCTCGAACACCTACCAACAACACAGGAGAAATAAATAGCTAGTCAACATCTCACCTTCCTCCTGAATACCCACAATCCACTCACACCCACTTGGTATGTGCCGGGCCTCTACTTTTCTGAGCCCAACTGACTATTTCTGCACACGATCTGTCCTATATGCCCACATGTACCTCTATACTTTGAGGGTGCGGAGTGGCACTCACCGGTGACTGTGGGGGTCCCTTTCCTGTGCTTTGTCCCCTATGAGAAAGGAAACAAGAAACTAGTTAAACACATTCAATCCCTCTTATACAATTAATTTCAAAGAGCTTGGTATACTAAAACCACACACTCTGTAAAGATGCTGGCTTAGACTACAAATCAATTACCCACAAGAATTTTAAACTCTCACCTCACAGAGGAAGAAAGGCATAGACAGTAAAAGCCAGTAAACACATTTCCACCAAATGCCACTAAAACAGACCTCAAACAACAATGGTTGTCAATTCAACACAACCTTCTCACTTTCTCCAAGGGGTCAGGGCCCCACGATTCCAAGAAAGCAATGACGCTACAGTAGTCGTTAACCAAGAATCCACCCTAGACATAAAGACGAAAGCTCAGGGAATGCAGATTCAGAACCACCTAGCTCAGGTACATTACCCCTCAAACAGAAAAGACAATCATTTTCACCAGCCTTATGCCCCATACTCTGGGAGGAAGGTACTCCCTTTACAACCCACCCTCCCGACCTCTACTACTCATTCAATGCTACCCACTCTAGGAGGGGTCACCGATCGCCCGGTAACACTGCTCCTCGCTGGCTGATGTAACCGTCGGTTGAAGAGGGCGATGAGGGGGCCGTTGGCGGGGCTGGGGGACAGCGCAGCCGCAAAAGCCATCCACCGGGAGGCCTCGCCCGGTCTGCGCCTGCGCAGTAAAGCCCACGGGGCTCCAAAATCACCCCTCCCGCGACCAGAACCCACTGCGCCTGCGTGTACCGCCACTCTCAATTCCATTAAGCCACATACAGAAGAAACCGAGTGGGGTGTCCACCACTCATCCACAAACACCAGGCGAACCCCTCCACGCACACTCCCAAACCCTGCCCTATAGATTACCCGTGGCTCACGAATGCCCGGGTCATAAGACAGAGCATCCGCGCGCACGTACGGGAGGAGCGCGCGCGCGCTGGAGGTTCCCGGCCCGCAGTCCTCCCAGTTGTCCCTCCTTCCGTCCCCCCGCCCACCCCGCTCCCCTCCTACTGGCCAGACCAGGAAGGGGGAGGTAGCAATCCGCTCCCAAGTCCCTCCCTCCCCATTGGCCAAACTGTGGGCCGCGCGCCCCCCTCTATTGGCTACGGCCGGG
>NW_024424452.1:17486450-17488526 GCF_017311325.1 Ursus maritimus | reverse complement strand
ACGATCTGTCCTATATGCCCACATGTACCTCTATACTTTGAGGGTGCGGAGTGGCACTCACCGGTGACTGTGGGGGTCCCTTTCCTGTGCTTTGTCCCCTATGAGAAAGGAAACAAGAAACTAGTTAAACACATTCAATCCCTCTTATACAATTAATTTCAAAGAGCTTGGTATACTAAAACCACACACTCTGTAAAGATGCTGGCTTAGACTACAAATCAATTACCCACAAGAATTTTAAACTCTCACCTCACAGAGGAAGAAAGGCATAGACAGTAAAAGCCAGTAAACACATTTCCACCAAATGCCACTAAAACAGACCTCAAACAACAATGGTTGTCAATTCAACACAACCTTCTCACTTTCTCCAAGGGGTCAGGGCCCCACGATTCCAAGAAAGCAATGACGCTACAGTAGTCGTTAACCAAGAATCCACCCTAGACATAAAGACGAAAGCTCAGGGAATGCAGATTCAGAACCACCTAGCTCAGGTACATTACCCCTCAAACAGAAAAGACAATCATTTTCACCAGCCTTATGCCCCATACTCTGGGAGGAAGGTACTCCCTTTACAACCCACCCTCCCGACCTCTACTACTCATTCAATGCTACCCACTCTAGGAGGGGTCACCGATCGCCCGGTAACACTGCTCCTCGCTGGCTGATGTAACCGTCGGTTGAAGAGGGCGATGAGGGGGCCGTTGGCGGGGCTGGGGGACAGCGCAGCCGCAAAAGCCATCCACCGGGAGGCCTCGCCCGGTCTGCGCCTGCGCAGTAAAGCCCACGGGGCTCCAAAATCACCCCTCCCGCGACCAGAACCCACTGCGCCTGCGTGTACCGCCACTCTCAATTCCATTAAGCCACATACAGAAGAAACCGAGTGGGGTGTCCACCACTCATCCACAAACACCAGGCGAACCCCTCCACGCACACTCCCAAACCCTGCCCTATAGATTACCCGTGGCTCACGAATGCCCGGGTCATAAGACAGAGCATCCGCGCGCACGTACGGGAGGAGCGCGCGCGCGCTGGAGGTTCCCGGCCCGCAGTCCTCCCAGTTGTCCCTCCTTCCGTCCCCCCGCCCACCCCGCTCCCCTCCTACTGGCCAGACCAGGAAGGGGGAGGTAGCAATCCGCTCCCAAGTCCCTCCCTCCCCATTGGCCAAACTGTGGGCCGCGCGCCCCCCTCTATTGGCTACGGCCGGGGACCCCTTCCCGCAGCTGACTCCCCATTGGCTGAAGCCGGGGACCGCGAGACCCTTCGTGGTAATGGAGCCGGGGACCCCGATCACCTCTTCGCCCCCCCAACTCCTAGTTCTGACGGCGCTGGCGGGATGCGCCCCGCCTGCCCTTAATGCCCGAGCCCCGAGGCCCAACTAAGCTCTGAGAACTGCTGAGCACGGCCCCCAAATGTCCCGCTGACCGCCCGGGGACCCTTTCCCTCTGACCTGTTAGGACCTAAGGGGGCCCACCCCCCAGCCTCACGGGAGTTCCCCATTCTCCCCCGGCGCCCCGAAAAGGTGGCCGGGCTAGGTACCCGCCTCGCGCGGTGTCCTCAGGTCCCCAGCCGCTGGGCCGGAGCCGAGCCGCCGCCGTCGCCCCGCAGCCTCGGCTCCAGCGCCCGGAAACCCACCCCTCCTCACCTGGCGCTGCCGATAGCCGTTGCCCCTGGCCTCTCCTGATGTTGCTGCTGCGGCGGCGGCTGCGGCGCCAAGATGCCCTCGGCTCCCCGGCGGAGCCCGCTCCCAGCGGCGGCTGCAGGCCCCAAGCATGGAGAAGCTGCCGCGGGAGGCCCTGGGGGAGCCGAGGTGGAGGCCAGGGGCCCCGGGAGGCCGCCGTTGGGAGGGCTGGTGCCCCCGGGAGGCCGGCGGGCTACGGCCTGTTGCGTGGGGGGCGGCTGCTGGGGCTGGGAGGTCTGTTGTGGCGGCTGAGGCTTCAACATGATGGCAGCGTCCGGAAGGGGAATTAGGGGGAAGGGAGGGAGAGAGGAGGCCGGGGCTAGGCCCCTGCTGGAGAGCGCGGGAAGCGAGGGGGCTTGGGAAGCCGGGGACCCGCCGTTGGCGGGCGGGGGGGGGGG
>NW_024424452.1:17408079-17486440 GCF_017311325.1 Ursus maritimus | reverse complement strand
AAGCCCCGCGATGTCGGGGGTGGATAGAGAAGACCGCGGCGCGAGGAAGCGCCGCGAGGCGGAAGGGGAGGGGGTCTCGCGGGCCGGAGGAAACCGAGAGGGCGCGAGCCGGCCTGGCGCGCGTGCGCGTCGCCGGGGAAAGAGGAGGAGGAGGAGCGCGCGGGCGGGAGCTCCCGAAGGGGGAGGGGCAGGGAGGAGGGAGCGGCGGCGCGAGATGTCCGCGGATACCGGGGCGGTTGGCTCCGGGCAAGAGAGGAGAGAATAAAAAGAGGCGAATCTCGCGCCCCTAGCCCTTGGAGTGGAGAAGGAGCAGCGCGGGCGCTCACGCGCGCCAAAGCTTTAGGGTCTCTAGGTCTCAAACAGCCCTAGAGGTTGGCTGCCACTGTCCCTTCACAATGAGCGTGTGAAGCGCTGGGGGAGGAGCCGAAGTAGCCGTGAGGAAGGAAGAACCGGCCGCCCCGCCCACGCCGGTGGCGTAGCGTCGGGATACCTCCGCAGTTGTGTGAGATGTCACGACGTAGCGTGCGGTTCTTCCGCCATTTGGGGGCCCGTGGGCGGAGTCTAAGTGCAAAGAAATCCCGGGTCTGAACACCCGACTGCTGCCCCTCTTAGGCGGGTGAATAGGTTTCATGAGGAGCTACTCTTGACCTTGTCTGCCTTAAATAAAAGACTGATGGACATTAAAGTTATCGGTTTGAAACTCAGCATGTTGCAGATAAATCTATGCTAAATCCGAAATCATTTTTAGCTTCAGTGACTTAATATCTAAATGGTTTCTCCATGCCCAAGAATGAACCCTTAAACTGTAGTAACAGAGAGACTGAAGGCCAAAGTACCTAGGGTCTAATTCAAAATTCTTCATTCAGCTCTGCAATGAAGCCAGCCTTCATTCATTCAAAATTAGTTGAACATTAGGCTAAATGCATTGGACACAACCGTGATTCAACCACTTCCTGTCCTCGCCGAGTTCAAGCTAGTAGTAGACTCAGACAATTAGATGAGATCTATTACGTGAAGCATAGGGCACCTTGAGATCAGATAGGAGTGACACCGAATCCAGCGTTGGGTGATGAATTTCTAGGCAGGGGAATGTGACAAATTAAGAAAACGTCAGTGTTGCAGAAGTATAAAATTAAAGAGGTTGAAAAAAATGAGACCTTACCTAAGGAACCTGGGACTGGATTTTAAAGAGACTTGGACATTGTCCTCAAAGTCATGGGGAGCCTTTCACAGAAAACAAAGAGGTCAGATTTGCATTTTTAGAGGATTACTCTTTGCAATGTGGAGAATGGAGTAGAGCAGTGATGAGTCTGTGGTCTTAATCCCCGCAAAACTTCCGGTATCTCAATCTCCCTTGGCTCCAGGCATTAGCATCGGAACCCTTCCCAAACCCTCTACCACAAACAGGTACATACCTAGCTAAAAGTTGGCCTTACTTTTTAGGAAGTATTCCTTCACTCCTATCTCACTCCAGGAGTCTTGTGGGTGGGGTTCCCGTCCTATGCTTGGCTGGCAAGTTCTTGCTTCTGTCAGCTCCCTATGGGTTGGGATCTTACTGTTACTGTCTGCAGTACCTAGCACAATGGAGGTAGTCAATTAAATACTTGTGAAGTGAATGGATCCAAGTGGTGTCTTAAAGACCATGTCTCCTGGATGCCTAAATAACACAGTCTAGCACTCTCCTGGTATAACCAGTACCACGGAGTGCCCTGCCACCTCCTTATGGGTACTTCTTTCTCCTCCACTCACATCCTGCTCCTACCCTCAAATTCTAAGTTTTAGCCTCATGAAACTCCCATTTCCGTGACACACGTTGCTCTTTTTCAACTCTTCCTTTACAGGTGCTATTTCTTCATTTACCTTCTCATTCTTCAAGCTCAGGTGTCAGTCCTTTTGAACATGCTGTTACCGACTCGCTCCTCCGGGCTCCCAGAGTACTGGGATGGTTTTGCTTATATGAAGTCTGAGTTTATAAAGGGCAGGGACTATATTTACTAATTTCCCTATCCTTCATGTCCTGCTCAGTGGCTGGCACACAGTCACTCAAATTGTTGGGTAAATGAATGGACTGTTGTCTTATATGCACTTTAGAAATGATATATATCACTGTGATTTGATATGGACTGATTTCCAGGATATATTATGTTTTTTTAAAGATTTTATTTATTTGACAGAGAGAGAGACAGCGAGAGAGGGAACACAAGCAAGGGGAGTGTGAGAGGGAGAAGCAGGCTTCCCACCGAGCCCGGAGCCCGATGCAAGGATCGATCCCAGGGATCGATCCCATCATGGGATCATGACCTGAGCCGAAGGCAGACGCTTAACAGCTGAGCCACCCAGGCGCCCCTCCAGGATATATTATTAAGTGAAGAAAGCAAAGTTTATAGTCTAAACTAGGCTACCTCTTGTTCAAGGAAGAAGGGAAAATAAGAAAACAAATATATCTGCAAATTTTTGCAAAGAAAAACACAAGAAGGGGCGCCTGGGTGGCTCAGTTGGTTAAGTGTCTGCCTTCGGCTCAAGTTGTGATCCCAGGGTCCTGGGATCGAGCCCCACTGGTGGGGAACCTTCTTCTCCCTCTCCTTCTACCCCTCTTCCCCCCCCCACCACTCGTGTGTTCTCTCTCAAATAAAGAAAATAAAGAAAAGAAAACACAAGAAGTGTAAACCCCAACTAATAAAATTGATTACCTATGAGGGTTAGGAGTAAATGAGGGTTCCTTGGTTGTTCACATTCTCGTGGAAGGAAACAATGGAATACAAACATAAATAAATGAACCCAGCTCTATTTTAGTTGAATAAAAGTAACTCCCTGAAAGGGGAAAAAATAGAAGTAATTCAACTAACTTTCAGGCACCCTCTGTCTAAAGAAAAAAAGAACTGCAAATCTTGAGATCTTAGTCAGTTTGCAATAGTGGTAGTGGCATGGCAATACTAAAATTATTTTGGGTATGGGGATTGAACATGCAAGTAAACATATAGACATTGCTGGGGAACAGGGTTCTCACTGGGGAAACAGGGAAGAGCAAATATGGAATGAAAGAAGTGAGCAAAAACTTTGTGGGTTTGGACGGGAACAGGACATAGTGTAAAATTTATGCGGAAAAAAGGATCATTGGTTGATCTACACATACCTAGTTCTCAAATCTTGGTTTCTAAATATCCCACAGAAAAATCCCAGGGCCCAGGGCTCCTTGAGGGTCCTCCCTGATCCCAGCTTGGGCAGAAGCAAGAAAGATACCAGGGGAGTTTGGAATATTTTGTTGTGCCAGAAAATAAGTATTAAAAAAAAAGTATTAGGGCATTAAAGAGACATAGGAGCCAGCTGGAAGAGGCCAAATCGGACACAATTTGTGTATCACAATATGTAAGTATAATAATAGATTATAATCCATTGAACAAAGAAGAATCCATGCATCCATACTGTTACTAGGTATAAATATACAGGCATACGCACATAAGAAGAAGAAACATAGAGGAGAAATAACAAGACTGTAATCCTCAAAACAGCCCCATGGCATGAAGGACCAAAGGTTGAGGAACTGTTCCAGGTGAAAGAAGGCTAAAGTGACTAGCAATAAATGAACTTGATCTTGCCCCAGATCCAGAAAAGAATTGCTATAAAAGACATGATGGGGGTCTGCGACTGGGTGGCTCAGTCGGCGATGCATCTGACTCTTGGTTTCGGCTCAGGTCATGATTTCAGGGTCGTGAGATAGAGCCCCACGTGGAGCTCCGGGCTTGGTGGGAAGTCGGCTTCCCCTCTCCTGCTCCCTCTGCCCCGCCACGGCACGCCCCCCCCCGCCCTGTGTACTCTCTTAAATAAATAAATAAATCTTAAAGAGAAAAAAAGACATTATGGGGAAAATTGATGAATTTGTAATATAGACTATAATATCCATATTTCCTGAATGTGATAACTACTTTAGATATGTAAAAGTATATTCTTGGTAAATATACGCTAAAGTATTATGGGGCAAAGGAATATGATATATCCAACCTACTCTTAAATAGTTCAAATTATATGTATTTTCTTTATGCACACATAGAGAAAATTATGAAGCAAATATGGCAAAATGTTAACTAGTGAATCTGGGTAAACTTTATTTTTATTTATTTATTTTTAAAGATTTTATTTATTTAGTTTAGGTTTTATTTATTTACTTATTTGAGAGAGAGTGAGTGAGAGAGAGAGAGAACACAAGCGGGAGAAGGGGCAGAGGGAGAAGCAGACTCTCCGCTGGGCAGGGAGCTGAATGCGGGGCTCTATCCCAGAACCCCAGGATCATGACCTGAGCCAAAGGCAGATGCTTAACCAACTGAGCCACCAAGCGCCCCTAAAGATTTTATTTTTAAGTAATCTCTACACCCAACATAGACTCGGACTCACGACCTGGAGATCAATCAACTTGAGCCAGCCAGGTGCCCCATTCTGGGTAAACTTCAAAATGAAGTTCTTTGTAGTAGCCTTTCAATGTCCTGGTAAGTTTGAAATTATTTTCAAAATAAGGAATTTACATATAAATAAGTAAAAATTATTGGGTACCCCTAATGTAAAGGAAAGGAGCAAGAGTAAACACCTAATTATATACACTGAACACCCACAAACTGATTGATAAATTAGGTGAACAGTTTTTAGCTCTCCAGAGTACCCAGAGGCAGTACCCCAGTGTTCACTGCATTTTATCCAAGTGTATCTGAGTAATCCCAGATGAAGCTCAAATGATACTAGGACCCCATTCATACAATACAATAAGGCCATACTAAGACTCACTTAAGACTTGTCAGAGAGTGGCTGGGACAACAAGATGAGACATTCCTTATGAAGGTCAACTCGACTACATCTCTCCAAACACACATCCTACGAGGACAATTTTCCTTCATAAATGCCAAAACATTTTTCTTTTTTTAAGGATTTTATTTATTCATTTGAGAGAGCAAGAGAGCAAGAGAAGGGGAGAGCACAAGCAGGGGGAGAGGCAGAGGGAGCGGGAGAAGCAGACTCCCCACCAACCTGGGAGCCCAGCATGGGGCTCGATCCAAGGACGTGGAGATCATGACCTGAGCCGAAGGCAGATACTTAACCTTCTGAGACACCTGGGTGCCCCAAAACATTTTTCAAGAAGAGGCAGCATCCGGTAGCAGAAAGAACTCAGGATATGTCCCAGGAGAAAAGAATTCTAGCTCTGCCTTTGTCTCTTACCAGTTCTACAACTAGACAAGCAATTGGACCTCTGGGGCCCTAGTCTCAATCTAAAAGGAGAAGCCTGAATAGAGGAGGGGTCCCAAGCTCAAATGCCTACCTGACAAAGACTGGTAATAAAGAGGAGGGGAGCAAGGAGGCACCCGAGGCAAATCGAAGAGTGTGCACCTGTCTAAACGGGGGACCTGCTTCTCAGTTCCAATCAACTTCTCCCAGGTAGGGTTGTGTCCCAGGATCTCCAGAGATCTTGACATGGCACATTCTCCAGAATAGATCACATTGTTAGGCCGCCAAACAAGTCTCAACCAATTCAAAAAGACCAAAGTCATACCACGCATATTTTCTGACCACAACGCTATGAAACGAGAAATCAACCACGAGAAAAAGTCTGGAAAGAGCATAAATGCACGGAGGTTAAAGAACATGCTACTAAACCATGAATGGCTCAATCAAGAAATCAAAGAAGAAATTTTAAAAAATTATGTAGGGGGCGCCTGGGTAGCGCAGTCGTTAAGCGTCTGCCTTCGGCTCAGGGCGTGATCCCGGTGTTCCGGGATCAAGTCCCACATCAGGCTCCTCCGCTGGGAGCCTGCTTCTTCCTCTCCCATTCCCCTGCTGTGTTCCCTCTCTCGCTGGCTGTCTCTCTGTCACATAAATAAATAAAATCTTTAAAAAATAAATAAATAAAAATAAAAAATTACGTGGAAAGAGATGAAAATGAAAACACAATGGTCCAAAATCTTAGGGATGCGGCAAAAGCGATTTTAAGAGGGAAGTTTATGGCAGTACAGGCCTACCTCAAGATGCAAGAAAATATACAATAAACAACCTAACCTTACCTAAAGGAGCTAGAAGAAGAACAAAACCCAAAACCAGAAGGAAGAACATAATAAAAAATTAGAGCAGAAATAAATGATTTAAGAAAACAATAGAACAGATCAATGATCTGTTCAGATCTTTGAAAAGATCAACAAAATTGATAAACCTCTAGCCAGACTCATAAAAGAGAAAGAGAGAGAGAGCGAGAAAGAGGACTCAAATAAACAAAATACAAATGAAAGAGGAGAAATAACAACCAATATCACAGAAATACAAACAATTGCAAGAGAATATTATGAGAAATTATATGCCAACAAATTGGACAACCTAGAAGAAAGGGATAAATTCCTAGAAACATATAAACTACCAAGGGTCCCGGGATCGAGCCCCACATCGGGCTCCCTGCTCAGCAGGGAGTCTGCTTCTCCCTCTCTCTCTGCTCCTCCCCCTGTTTGTGCTCTCTCTCTCTTTCTCTGAAATAAATTAATTAAAACTAAAAAAAAAAAAAAGAAAAAAAGAAACATATGAACTACCAAAACGGAAGCAGGAAGAAATGGAGAATTTGAACAGACCAATTACCAATGATGAAATTGAATAAGCAATCAAAAAATTCCCAACAAACAGTCCAAGACTAGATGGCTTCACAGGGGAATTCTATCAAACATTTTTAAAGAAGAGTTAATACCTATTCTTCTCATACTATTCCAAAAAATAGAAGAGGAAGGAAAACTTCCAAATTCATTCTACGAGGCCAGTATTACCCTGATACCAAAACCAGATAAAGACAACACAAAAGGGACACCTGGGTGGCTTAGTGGGTTAAGCGTCTGCCTTTGGCTCAGGTCATGATCCCAGGGTCCTGAGACTGAATCCTGAGACTGCTTCTCCCTCTGCTTGCTGCTCCCCCTGCTTGTATTCTCTCTCTCTCTCTCTGACAAATAAATTTTAAAAAGTCTAAAAAAAAAAAAGACACCACACACACACACACACACAGAACTGCAGGCCAATGTCTCCAATGAACATGGATGCAAAAAATCCTCAACAAAATACTAGCAAACCAAATCTAACAATACATTAAAAAATTATACACCATAATCAGGTAGGATATACTCCCAAGATGCAAGGGTGGCTCAGTATTCACAAATCAATCAGTGTGACCCATCACATCAATAAGAGAAAGGATAAAAACAATGTGATCATTTCAATAAATGCAGAAAAAGCATTTAACAAAGTACAACATTCATTCATGATAAAAACCCTCAACAAGGTAGGTCTAGAGGGAACATACTTCAACATAATCAAAAAACTCACAGTGAACATCATAACCCAGGTCAGGAACAAGCCAAGGATGTTCACTCTCACCACTTTTATTCAGCACAGTTCTGGAAGTCCAAGCCACAGCAATCAGACAACAAAGAGAAATAAAGGACATCCAAATTAGCAAGGAAGAAGTAAAACTCTCAGTATCTTTTTAAATAAAGGATTTCATGTTGATTTCTATTTATTTTTTATTATTATTCTTTAAAAGATTTTATTTATTTATTTGAGAGAGTGAGCACAAGCAGGGGGAGCGGCAGGCAGAGGGAGAGGCAGAAGCAGTCTCCCCACTGAGTAGGGAACCCGATGCAGGGCTCGATCCCAGGACCCTGGGATCATGACCCGAGCAGAAGGCAAATGCTTAACTGACTGAGCCACCCAGGTGCCCCATTTATTTTAAAGATTTTATTTATTTGAGAGAGAAAGAATGCACGTGAAAGAGAGCACAAGCAGGGGGGAGGGTCAGAGGGAGAGGGGGAGGGAGAAGCAGACTCCCTGCTGCGCAGGGAGCCTGATGTGGGGCTCTGTCCCAGGACCCTGGGATCATGACCTGAGCTGAAGGCAGATGCTTAACTGACTGAGCCACCCAGACGCTCTGAAACTTTCATTATTTGCAGATGACATGATACTACATGTAGGAAACCCTACAGACTTCACCAAAAATTTACTAGAACTGATAAATGAATTCAGTAAAGTCACAGGATACAAAATCCATATACAGGAATCTGTTGTAGATGAAACAGCCGAAGGAGAAATTAAGAAAACCACCTCATTTACAATTGCACCAAAAATAATAAAATACCTAGGAATAACCTTAACCAACGAGGTGAAAGACCTGTACTCTGAAAACTATAAAACACTGATGAAAGAATGTGAAGATCCAGCTGATACCTGCACAGGTCAAACTCCTGCCCATTCAAGTCTTCAAGGGTGGCACTGATCTCTGTAGTTCCCTGAGGGATGTGATACCGCTTTTGGTTAACTATCTTAATAGGATGTAGGTGTTCCAGGGGCTTTCACTTAGCCCTTCCTGCCATCATGTTCCCACGCCAAGGGTCAGAGAGCCAATGTGGGGATCCTGCCAGTTGCCATAGCTGTCTATCCTAAGTACACTCTCAGGAGCTTGGCAATAACCACAGATTGGGACTGTGGATCAGCTGAGCCCCCTCTGAGTTGGACTTGAGCTAAGAATCCATCTATTACCTGACCACCTTAAGCCCCCACCTGGACTGGTGGGCCATGGTGCAACTGGGTCCCCCAGGAATTCGCTTCAATTCAGAGCCAGTATCTAGTAATTCTCAAAAGCTCTGGGTATTTTCTTTTCTCTAATGCACATTCTGGTAAACAGTCCACAGTTCTTTTCTTAAGGAGGCCCCAATCTCCTTTTTTTTTTTTTTAAGATTTTATTTATTTATTTGACAGAGAGAGAGACAGTCAGCAAGAGAGGGAACACAAGCAGGGGGAGTGGGAGAGGAAGAAGCAGGCTCCCAGCATAGGAGCCTGATGTGGGGCTCCATCCCACAACGCCGGGATCACGCCCTGAGCCGAAGGCAGACGCTTAACGACTGAGCCACCCAGGCGCCCCCCAATTTCCTTTTTTTAAAAAATAAAGATTTATTCATTTATTTATTAGAGAGAAAGAGTGCCCAAGAGCAGGGCAGGGGGCAGAGGGAGAGGGAGCTAAGCACACTTCCCGCCGAGCCCGGAGGAGCAGGGCTCATTCCCACGACGCTGAGATCACGACCTGAGCTGAAATCAAGAGTCAGAGGCTTCACCGTCTGAGCCACCCAGGTGCCCCCCCAATCTCCCTTTTTAAAAAAGCTTTATGAGAGGGGCGCCTGGGTGGCTCAGTCGTTAAGCGTCTGCCTTCGGCTCAGGGTGTGATCCCGGCGTTCTGGGATCGAGCCCCACATCAGGCTCCTCTACTGGGAGCCTGCTTCTTCCTCTCCCACTCCTCCTGCTTGTGTTGTCTCTCTCTCTGTCAAATAAATAAGTAAAATCTTTAAAAAAAATAATAAATAAAATAAATAAATAAATAAACTTTATGAGAGAGAGAGAGAGAGGATGTGGTGGGATGGGGCAGAGGGAGAGGGGAGAGAGAATCCCAAGCAGACTCCACGCTGTGCGCAGAGCCCGAGCCGAGGCTCATTCTCACGACCCTGCAGCCCTGCAGTCAAGACATCAGCAGAAACCAAGAGCTGGCCCCCAACTGACTGCCCCACCCAGCCCCCAGCCCCACCCCCAATCTCCCCACCCCAATCTCCCTTTTAATCAAGGTGCTCTGAATCTATGCCGACTTAGGTCTGGAAACAGGGAGAGAGAGTCCGTGGCTTTCCACTGTTGTGACTCAAGTTAAGACATTTTGGCTACCAGAGCAAGACTTTTTTTTCCCCTGGGACATAGATCAAGCAACTTTTTAGTAGCCTGCTCATCTATTTGTTCTGGGCACAGGTGACCAATTAGTCACCACCAAAGTTTGCTGTGGGCCAAGGTATTCTGATGACCGGTGTGTCCCTGCTGCCCTCAGCAGCAGATGCACCGATCATATCTTTGGTGGTAATATACTGTCATCTGGCCTCTGCTGCTTCAGGTTCCCATTATCCTCACTGAAATCAGGCAGCCAATCTGATGGACCTATCGCACAGTGAGTCCTCCACGGGATACCTACCTTCCACAAACACAGGGCACCTGTAGAGCTTTTCAGAAATGCACGGGCTTTCCTCATCCATGCATTTCTCCATGCCTTAGTGGAGGAAATGTCTTCTAGGACTTCTTGTGGAATGCAGTTAGGAGGTAAGTATGTGGATCATGCATGATAATTCTACTCCAATATTCCTATCAGTCTAATAAGCCTTTGGATTCTTTATTCCAACATGGTGGGAGTTCTGGCACCTCAGCTTCATTCTGGTAGGCCACTGTTGAGCTGGAGTTTCCATCAGTGTACTAAGGAAACTCTTACAGCCACCTCCATCTGCATGAGCCAACACATTAAATCCAGACTGTCTAGTGAGTGCACCGACATCAAAGAATTCGACCTAGACCTGTATTTTGCTCAGCTTGTGTTAATACCCTTGGGATCCCCTTCCATACATATTCCCCAGGTATTTGCTGACCTATATTAGCGAAGTCTTGTAGTCCTTTTGCTGTATAAGTTATTTCCTCCCGGGTTATAGTGTGCACCTAAATCCTTTGGGTTCAGTGAGCTATGATCCTTATTATGGGTCTAATGGCAACAGGAAGTGATCGTTTCAAGGAGGATGAACATCTTCTTCCAAGGAATCTGTCCCAGGTGAGGTTATCCCAGAGTTTTCAAGCAAGGAACACTAATCTCTCCAGACACTGAAAGGCAAGATACTTCTCCTGGTAAGCACTCGGAAAACAGGTACTCATGATTTTCAGTTTCTTTCATGGTTCAACAGGACATTCTTATTCCAAGTTTCAGGATCCCATTCTGTCTCAATCAGTGCCCAGAACTGCACGTAAAAAACTTGTGAGACTGTTATTGTAATTCATTGGTAATTCATTTAGAATTCATTTCTTTTTTTTTTTTTTTAAGATTTTATTTATTTATTTGACAGAGACAGCCAGCGAGAGAGGGAACACAAGCAGGGGGAGTGGGAGAGAAAGAAGCACGCTCATAGCGGAGGAGCCTGATGTGGGGCTCGATCCCATAACGCTGGGGTCACGCCCTGAGCCAAAGGCAGACGCTTAACCGCTGTGCCACTCAGGTGCCCCTAGAATTCATTTCTAAAACTGGCCGAATTAAGGTACAACTAAGATACAATAAATCGAACATATTTAAAGTGCAAAATTTGATATATGTTCACATATTCATATTCCTGTGAAACCATCACCATGATAGAAATAGCATATTTGTCATGCCAAAAGTTTCCTTGTCATCCTTTGTAATCTCTCCCACCGCCACTCTCCATGCCCCTTAACCCCAAGCAACCATTGATCTGCTTTCTGTCACTTTGGATTATTTGCATTTTCTAGAGCAGGAGTAGGCAAATATTTTCTGTAAAGGGCCAAATAGTAAATATTTTAGGTGTGGACAACAGGCAAAAATGAAGATATTATATAAGTACTTATATAACAAGAGAAGAAAACAATTTTTTTTATTGGTGAGATTAAAAGTAGAATAATAATTATGTAGTTTTTATACTATAAGTCTACCAGTGAAGTTTCTATAACATTTTGTCTAATTAATGTTCAAAGTTAGTGTTCCCTCTCATCAAAATCTATCAAAACCTTTGTGTGTTAATTCTGATTTGTAACATGATGTTTAAAAATGTCTTTCACACAGATACGTACTGCCAAATACAGACGTCAATCCATAAGTGTATGATTTTACTTAATCACATTCATCATTTGAAAAACATTTATAGAATTCTATTAGATTTCTCATTTGATATTTGCTTTTTAACATGTCACCACATCGCAGTTTGATCACTTCCAACTAAGGTTAAATGGAATTGCCTCATCACACAAGTGGATTTTGAAATGTGTAAACTTCCTTTATACTGGTATTGAAGTCCTAAAATTGCTGCTGGAATTGTAGTTTGTGTTTGGAAAATATAGACAGCTATTTCAGATTTATGTGGGAATGGACATCTTTTTGTTTTAACTTTTTACATCCTGTGTATAAAGCCACTTGTCATTAGTTGTAATTCAAATGATGTTGCCAAAATTACTTTACAGCAGTATAAGTTACGTATATAAGTACTATTCTGCCTTATAATTTTAGGTTGAATTCGTTAAGAAACATTGTCAAGTCTGCAACAAAAGCTAGTTACCAAAGCCATTCAGCGTTTGACAGTAGTGACTGAGTGTGGTTCTTCTCATTCAGAAAAATTTCAGTCTAAAACCTGAGTTCAAAAACCCCCAACAGAACATTAGTATGGCTAAGACATCAAATTACTATGAGGTAGGGTGAGTCAGAATATTCAGCTTCTATTTCTAGCAAAAGTTTACGACGGTAAAGTCCACAAGAGCAAATGAAGTTCATATAATAGATTCAAATAATTTCTGCAAAGTACCTGCTGCTGAATAATACAATTAATAATTACAGGCCTTAACCACCTTACATTTTCACAAACTTTGTAAATTTGTCCAACCAAGACTTTTTCTACTCCACATATATGTTTACCAACATCAGTTGCAATACATCTTAGCAGATTCCACTTCAGTTTGTAATGAATTAGTGTTTCCTCAATTTCTTTAAAAATATTTTTGCCCTTCATTCTTCCAGCCAGACTATTCGCAGAAGCTAATTCTTGAGGGGCGCCTGGGTGGCTCAGTCAGTTGAGCATCTGACTCTTGGTTTTGGCTAGAGTAATGATTTCAGAGTCCTGAGATCCAGCCCCACGTCAGGCTCTGCACTTAGCAGGGAGTCTGCTTGGGATTCTTCCCCCCTCCCTCCACTCCTCCCCCCACTCATGCTTGCGCGTGCGCTCTCTCTCTCACAAATAAATAAATCTTAAAAAAAAAAGAAGCTAATTCTTGAATCACTTCAAACTCATCACTGATTCCTCAAATAAACAACACTAAGCAGTATCGGTAACATCTGTTAAATCATTAAGAGCCAAGAAGAACCACTTGAAATCACTCGTCTTGGTTTTGTTTTGTTTTTTAAGGTTTTATTTATTTATTTGAGAGATAGAGAGCACAAGCAAGGGGAGAGGCAGAGGGAGAGTGAGAAGCAGACTCCCTGCTGAGCAGGGAGCCCAACTCTGGGCTTGATCCCAGGACCCCGGGTTCACGACCTGAGCCAAAGGCAGATGCTTAACTGACTGAGCCACTCAGGTGCTCCCCCTTTTTTCTAATTAAAAAAATTTTTTAGAGATTTTTTTTTTTTAATTTATTTGAGAGAGAGAGAGCATAAGTGCGGAGGGGAGGGGCAGAGGGAGAGGGAGAGGCAGGCTCCCTGCTGAACAGGGAGCCCCATCTTATTTTTTAATTGTTATTATGTTGCCCTCAATTTTCTCAGCTCTTTGAGAAACTCTTCTCACTTAGTGGCTAATAGTCCTTTTAAAAATATTTTTATTTATTTATTTTAGAGAGAGAGAGTGGGGGGAGGGACAGAGGGAGATGGAGAGAGAGAATCTCAGGCAGACTCCTTGCAGAGAGGGGTGCCCATTGTGGGACTCGATCTCACAACCCTGAGATCATGACCTGAGCCGAAATCAAGAGTCAGACGCTTAACCGACTGAGCCACCCAGGTGCCCCACGGCTAATAGTCTTAAATGCATTTATTTTCTCTGAACACATTTCTTTGGCTAATGAAATCAAGTATGATTTAATGAATGAGCTACTTGGAAACCAGTTGCAGTCTTTCTTCTATATTTTTTATTTTTATGAAGATATTCTGCTATTTAAATTGAAAATAGTCTACTTTAAATTTTCTTTTCCTTTTTTTTCCCCCTGACTATTGCTTTTCTGCCAGTTAGGAATATTATGATGAGAACTCAATCTGGTAAGGTTAATGTGCATTGTGTTCTAGCACCCCTACAGTGTCACTGAATAATAAACGCAATGCTTTGTCATCTAATTCAATAACAAAATAAACAATACCTGAGTGCTACTTTTTCTTACTTTGACTTGATGGGTATAAACTGGTAATAATTTTTTTTAGAAAAAGTCACAGTATGGTAATATGCATGGCACTTGAGACACTTGTCATATTAAACTCTGTCACTGGGATTTGTAGTATCCCTGGTAGCAGTTTGAAATGACAAGGGACACCTGGGTGGCTCAGTTGGTTAAGCATCTGCCTTGGGCTCAGGTCATGATCCTGGGGTCCCGGGACCAGCCCTGCATTGGGCTCCCTTCTGAGCGGGAGCCTGCTCCCCCCCCCCCCGCCCCTGCCTCCTGCTTGTGCTCTCTCTCTCCATCAAATAAATAAATAAAATCTCAAAAGAAAAGAAATGAAGTGACAAGAGTATCAGAACAGTATAGTCTCTTTCCCAAATAATTAAACTATTGTAGCTCAACAGCAGCGATAGACAATAAATAAAATAATGTGTGTGTATTCTTTTTTTAAAGTTTTATTTATTTATTTGACAGAGGGGGAGCACAAGTGAGGGGAGCAGCAGGGAGAGGGAGAAGCAGGCTCCCCACTCAGCAGGGAGCCCGATGTGGGGCTCCATCCCAGGACCCTGGGATCAGGACCTGAGCTGAAGTCAGATGCTCAACAGACTGAGCCCCCCAGGCATCCCAGTGTGTGTGCATTCTCATAAAACTTGATAGACACTGAAATTTGGATTTCCTATAATTTTCACATGTCATTCTTCTTTTGGTTTTTTTCAACCAACTAAAATTGTACAAGTCATTCTTAGTTCACAGCCATCCAAAAACAGGCGGGAAGCTAGATTTGTCTTGCAGACTGTAGTGTGCCAACCTCTGATCTAAACACTGATGAATCACAAATGTTTATCTCAAGCCGTATTCTATACCCTGAACTGCATGCTTACATATTCAAGTGCCTACTTCACACCTCTATTTGGATCCTATGCGTATCTCAAAAATAAGCCATTCAAACCCATAGTCCTAGTCATTTCCCCCAAAATCTTATCTTGAAAAATTCCAAAAATATAAAATCACTGAAAGGAATTTACGGTGAACATCTGAATACCCACAAACAAGATTCTATCATTAACATTTTACTATACTTGTGTTATCGCACAGGTATCCATCTATCCATCCTTCCATTGATATAGTAATCAATCATAGGGGGTTTTTTGTAATATAATTTTTCAATGCATTTCAAAGTTAATTGAATAAAATCAATACACTTCACCCTAAGTATGTCAGCATGTATACTTGTAGCTAAAGTTGAATGGTGGTTTTACAGTCTTTTTTTTTTTTTTTTTTCCTTTCAAGGTACACAGAAGTCACATATGTTCTAGAGTTCTGTGTAAATGGAATCATGCAGTTTGAACTGTTTTGGGTCTGGCTTCTTTCACTCAGCACAATTATTCTGAGATTCATCCATGTTGTTGGATATCAATAGTTCCTCCCTTGTTATTGTGGAATAGTATTCCATTTTATGTTTACCTCACAGTGTGCTTATCCATTCACCTGTTGCTGGATCTTTGGGTTGTTTCCAGTCTTTTTGGCGATTACAAATAAAATTTCTATGAACATTCATGTGTAAGTCTTTGCGTGGACATATATTTCCTTTTCTCTGGATAAATACCTAAAATTGGAATAGCTGGATCATAGGGTAGGTGTATGTTAACTTTTTAAGAAACTACCAAACTGTTTGTACTGACAGTTCCAGTTGTTCCACATTCTTGTTGATGCTTGATCTGATCGGTCTTTACACTGTAGTCATTCTGATAGGTATAGAGTGCTGATTGTGGTTTTATTTGCAATTAAACCATATTTTCGTGTGCTTATTTTCCATCCATATACCTGAAGTGTCTGTTCAAATCGTTTGCCCGTTTGCCCATCTTTTAATTGGATTGTTTGCTTTTCCTATTGAGTCCTGAGAGTTCTTCATTCTAAATCAGATATACGCTTTGCAAGGATTTTCTCCCAGTTGATAGCTTATCTCAAGAGTGTCTTTTGGGGTGCCCGGGTGGCTCAGTTGGTTAGGCATCTGCCTTCGGCTGGGGTCGTGATCTCCAGGTCCTGGGATCGATCCCTGTCAGGCTACTGGTTTAGCAAGGAGTCTGCTTCTCCCTCTCCCTCTGCCTCTCCCTGACTGTGCTCTGTCTCTCTCTCTCAGATATATAAAAAAAAGAGAGTGCCTTTTGAAGAGCATACATTTTTTTATTTTGATGAAGTCTAAATTATACTTTTTTTTTTCCTTTCATGGATTGTCCTCTTGGTGTTGAATTTAAGAAGTCTTCACCCTAACTGAAAGTCACGAAGAATTTCTCTTGTGTTTTCTTCTGGAAGATTTATAGTTTTAGGTTTTATATTAAGATCTATGATCCATTTTGAGTTACTTTTTGTATATGGAATGAGACATGGATCGAAGTATTTTGGTGGGGGATATGGATAAATAATTATTCTAGCATAATTTGTTGAAAAGGTATACTTGCTCCATTGCATTATTTAATGACTTTGTCAAAAGTTAGTTGCCCAGATATGCGTGTGTTTATTTCTACATTGCCTATGCTGTTTGATCAGTTTGTCTGTCTTTACAACAAGACTACATTGTTTTTGATTACTGTAGCTTTATAATAAGACTTGAGATTAATGTAGTGGTAGCCCTCTACTTTGTTCTTCTTTTTCAGAGCTGTTTTGACTATTCTAGGTCTTTTGCATTTCCATATACATTTTAGAAATAGCTTGTAAATTTCTCCAAAACCATGTGTTGGGATTTAGTTTGGATCACATAGACCAATTCAAGAAGAACTGCTATCTTAATATTAAGTCTTTCAATCAATGAGTGAAGTATAGCTCTCAATTTGTTGAGATTACTCATTTTTCATACTTTGTAGTTTTCAGTGCACATGTCTTTCACTTCTTTTGTTAAGTTTATCCCCAAGCATTTCATTGTTCGGTACTTTTGCAAATGTTTTTTTTAAGCATTTTAATTTTTAATTGTTTGTTGCTAGAATACAGAAGTACAGTTGCTTTCTGTATGTTGATATTGTGTTTTATAACCTTGCTAAATTCACTTACTGGTTCTACCAGCACTTTTGCAGACTTCATTGAACTTCTTACATAGATGATTCTGTATATTCTGTGAAAAAAGAATTTTATTTCTTCTGGAGAGGATCAATCTGGTCCTTGTTACTCCATCTTGGCTGAAAGCAGAAATCCTCCGCAGTATTTATTTTTGATTTTAAGCAAAATCAGCACTGTGGCTACAGGAAATAATAGATAATTTTCGAGTTGTCATGGAAGTTCTCTGGTCCTGAGACCATGACAGGGACCTGAGAGTTAAAGGACCTGAGTTTGTCATTTTCCCTCTGTAAACATTCAGTGCACTTAGAAGGATTCATCCCACAGTACACTCCTCATAGTTATCATTACTGATACAGCAGTCCAATGTAACAGCCGCTTGGGCTCCCAAAACACATGCTTTAGTTAATACGTACTCATCAAATAAGCCACAGGTGACATTTTGATGAACTGTGACACCACTGTACATCATGGATTACTAACATCCCATTTTCTTTCTTTCTTTTTTTTTTCTTAAAGATTTTTATTTATTTATTTATTTGACAGAGAGAGAGAGAGACAGCCAGCGAGAGAGGGAACACAGGCAGAGGGAGTGGGAGAGGAAGAAGCAGGCTCACAGTGGAGGAGCCTGATGTGGGGCTCGATCCCATAATGCCGGGATCACGCCCTGAGCCAAAGGCAGATGCTTAACCGCTGTGCCACCCAGGCGCCCCACCATTTCCCATTTTCTTTTAAGATTTTATTTTTTATTTGAGAGAGAGAGAGAGAGAGAGAGCCTAAGTGGGGGAAGGGCAGAGGGAGAGGGAGAGAATCTCAAGCAGACATCCTGCTGAGTACGGAGCCCTACTCAAGGCTTACTCTCATGACCCTGCCATCATGACCTGACCCTAAACCAAGAGCTGGAGGCTCAACGGACTGAGCCAGCCACGTACCCCACCCCCCATTTCCCATTTTCAAGGAGCTTGAACCCAATGACCAAACAAATCCCCAAATTCCATCCTTATGGTTCTATCCCCTGGCACCTCTCTTGGTACTAATTCTGTATCAATCAGGATTCAACCATGAGGCAGAAACAGTCATTTAAATAGGGACGTTTTAACATACTGAATGATCTATTTACATGGGATTACTACTAAGTATGAATAAAAGAGAACTCAAAAAATACCAAAGGCTGAGGGAGAGTACCCAAGAGAGTAACAAACTTAAACCTCCCCACAACTGGGATTCAGACTTCATTGGAGAGGTGTGACTGCAGCACAATGGATGGTGGAGAGAAGTTTGCTGGGTTGCCCCAGGGCGGAGC
Source organism: Ursus maritimus (assembly GCF_017311325.1). Taxonomy (NCBI): domain Eukaryota; kingdom Metazoa; phylum Chordata; class Mammalia; order Carnivora; family Ursidae; genus Ursus; species Ursus maritimus. Next base: position 17,468,160 of record NW_024424452.1, on the reverse strand, counting down.
GGTCCATAGGCCGTGGGCAGAAGCTGGTTGAGGGGGGAGATCTGGGTGGAGGGTGGTACAGTAAGCAGGAAATCCATCCACTGAAGTGTGGATGTGCTAACGCTGACAGGGAACCACCAACTGGGACTGGCAAGCTGGAAGTTGAATGTCACTGGGTGTCCTGTGCAGTGAAGCCTGCACAGTTCGCAGAAAAACAAACAAAAAACCCCACCACACAGAGGAAGCAAGAAAAGCCCCTTCTTCCTACAGTGTTCGTCTAATGCCCTCTACTGGCAAGAAAAAGTGTTTACCAGTTCCAACACCGATAGCAAGCAAAGCAATTCATGGATTTGGAGCCAAAAGGCAATAAATTGGTAAACTCACACATGTACTGATAGTCATCGTACTTTTCACCAGCATGGACTTAGAGGGAAAAAAAAGGGCAGTTTCACTTCAGAATGTTCTTGTTGAAGCAATCAAAATCATCCATTTTATTAAATCTCAACCCTTGAATACATATCTTTTTAATATTCTGCATGTCAAAACGGGGAGTACAGATAAAGCCCTTATGTTGCATAAGGAAGAATGGTTATCTCAAAAAAGACAGGTGTGAGGTGGAGTTGTGAGTTGCACTAACCTTTCTTTTATGGAGCACCATTTTTACTCATAAGAATGAAGAACAAATTATTATTATTCAGAGTTTGGTATCTGGCAGACTTTAATTCCAGTATAGTTAACATACAGTGTCATGTTAGTTTCAGGGGTACAATATAGTGATCCAACAATTCTGTACATTACTCAGTGCTCATCATGGTAAGTGTGCTCTTGATTCCCTTTATTTATTTCATTCATTCTCACCCACCTCCTCTCTGGTAACCATCAGTTTGTTCTCTATTTAAGAGTCTGCTTTGGGTTGTCTCTTTTTTTCTTTGTTCATTTGTTTCTTAAATTCCACATACGAGTGAAATCATATAGTATTTATCTTTCTCTAACTGACTTATTTCACTTAGCATTATACCCTCTAGATCCACCAATGTTGTTGCAAATGACAAGATTTCATTCTTTTTTATGGCTGAGTAATATATACCACATCTTCTTTATCCATTCATCCATTGATGTATACTTGGGTTGCTTCCATATCTTGGCTATTGTAAATAATGCTGCATTAAACACAAGTGTGCATATATCTTTTGGAATTAGTGTTTTTCTATTCTTTGGGTAAATACCCAGTGGTGTGATTACTGGATTGTTGGGCAGTTCTATTTTTTACTTTTTGAGGATCTCCATACTGTTTTCCACAGTGGCTGCACCAGGTTGCACTCCCAACCAACCGTGCAGGAGGGTTCCCTTTTCCCCCACATCCTTGACAACACTTGTTTCTTGTGTTTTTGATTTTAGCCATTCTGACATCTGATTGTGGTTTTCATTTGTATTTCCCTGATGATGAGTGATGTTGAGCATCTTTTCATGTGTCTGTTAGTCATCCATGTGTCTTCTTTGGAGAAATGTCTGGTCATGTCTTCTGCCCATTTTTTAATTGGGTTGTATTTTTGGGTGTTGAGTTCTACCAGTTGTTTACACATTTTGGATGTTAACCTCTTATCAGAGATATCATTTGCAGATATCTTCCCCTATTCAGTAGGTTGTCTTTTGTTTTGTTGATTCTTTCCTTTGCTGTGCAGAAGATGTAGTCCCAATAGTTTATCTTTGCTTTTGTTTTCCTTGCCTGAGGAGACATACCTAGAAAAATGTTGCTATGGCTGATGTCAGAGAAATTATTCCCTATGCTCTTTTCTAGGATTTTTATGATTTCAGGTCTCACATTTAGGTCTTTAATCCATTTTGAGTTTATTTTTGTGTGTGGTGAAAGTGGTCCAGTTTCATTCTTTTCCATATAGCTGTCTAGTTTTCCCAATATCATTTGTTGAAGAGACTGGTCCATTGCACGTTCTTGCCTCCTTTGTCATTAACTGATTAACTGATCATATAATCATGGATTTATTTCTGGGCTCTCTATTCTGTTTCATTGACCTATGTGTCTATTTTTGTGCCAGTACCATATCGTTTTGATTATTATAGCTTTGTAGTATGTCTTGAAATCTGGGATCATGATGCCTCCAGATTTATTCTTTTCAAGATAGGTTTTGTTATTCAAGATCATTTGTGGTTCTATACAAATTTCAGAATTGTTTGTTCTACTTCTGTGAAAAATGCTGTTGGTATTTTGATAGGGATTACATTAAATCTGTAGATTGATCTGGGTAGTAGGGACATTTTAACCATATTTGTTCTCCCAATCCATGAACATGGAATACCTCCTTGTATCATCTTCAATTTCACTCATCAGTGTTTTATAGTTTACAGAGTACAGGTCTTTCACCTCTTTAAGTTTATTCCTAGGTATTTTATAATTTTTGGTGCAATTGAAATGGGATTGTTTTCTTACTTTCTCTGCTACTTCATTATTAGCATATAGAAATGCAACAGATTTCTGTATATTGATTTTGTATCCTGAGATTTTACTGAATTCATTTATCAGTTTTAGTAGTTTCTTGGTGGAGACTTTAGTGTTTTCTATATATAGTATTATGTCATCTCTGGCAGACATTTTTATAAAAATGAATCAAGTAAGCCTGTCACACAAAGGGGAAAAACTGATAATGTTTGTTGCCAGTGATAAAATTCTAACTTTTAAGTGAAAATTATAATTTCTGAAAACTTCTGTTACCAAGATCCTGACAGCTTCTCAATATATTAAGATTTTTTTCCAATGAGATTGGTGGCAGATAGACCACTGTAGTTTCATATAAGAGAGTATGATACATTCATTGATATGATTTTAATTCACATTTTTAACTAATCTTGAAAAAATTCTGTCAAATTTTGGTGTAGTATCAAAAAAGTGTATTAACAATTATCTGAAAAATACTCTTCCTTTTTCCAATTATATATCTGTATAATAGGTTGGGTTTTTTTTTTTCTATATTTCAACCATAGTTTGTTATTGATATTTTTTAATGAGAAATTAACATTTAAATAATTTGTTTTAATCTCCGGTGGGATGAACACCATAGCCATAACCCACATAAGCTAAAGTTTGTTGGGATTCCTTAATTAAGAGTACAAAGGTGTCCTGACACCCAAAAAATTTGAGAACCACTGCTATGAGGAAAGTGTCTGGTGCACAGTAAGTTTCAATAAATTGTGTATTCTCTGTACATTTGGCAATAAAGCAAAGGAAGGATAGATGATAAAAGCTAGAGCCAGCATCAGAGCTGAGAGGATACTTTTGATAGTTTACAATTATGACTTCTCATGTTTACAGGCCCTGGAGAATGAGAAATTATAAGTAGAGAAGTTATTTTGCAAACACCTAATCCAGAATATCGTCTGTCTCCCTCTTTTCCATCCTCTGTACCTTCTGTGAACTCTTTGTTGAACTTTCCATATCTTCTTTGACCTCCTCTGCAATTTCAGTGAACGGCTGTGCACTTTCTCTGAACTTTAACCATAGTATCTACTGCAGGGAATGCCCCAAGGCTGGGTGGGGGGCCCTGTGACAGGTAAACTTAGTCCCTTGATCTTAGGGCCGTAGCGTCATGGTTAGGGCAGCTCCAGGTCAAAGGTGCTTTCCAGGTCTGCCTGGGGAATCCAGCACTGATCACTCCTGGGGTATTCCTTCTCATTCCACAGCCACCAGGCCTGAAGGCCCCTTTTGCATAGAAACCTTCGAAGTAGCAGAGAAGAGTGGTATTCTCCCTTGTAGATACCTGGAATGGGAGCAAGGAGATGGTGGAGGGTGGGGAGGTGGATTTTAGGTGGATTTTTCTATTTTTGCAAATTAAAAGTTGTTGGAATTTTGACAGGAGTTGCATTGAATCTGTAATTTGCTTTAGGTAGTATTGACATCTTAATAATATTACTTCCAATCCATGAAAATGAGATGTATTTCCATTTATTTATGTGTTATTAACTTCAGCAATATTTTCTACTGAATTTTCAGTGTACAAATTTTTCACCTCCTTGGTTAAGTTTATTCCTAAGTATTTCTTTTTTATGCTATTATAAATGGAATTGTTTTCTTGATTTCTTTTTTGAATTGCTGCTAGTGTATAGAAACACAACTGATTTTTATGTGTTGACTTTGTATCCTTCAACTTTGCTGCATTGGTTTATTGGCTTTATTAGCTTAAACTGTGTGTGTGTGATCTTTAGCGTTTTCTACATATAAGATCACGTCATCTGCAAACAGAAATAATTCTACTTCTCCAGTTTGGAGACATTTTATTTTTCTTGACTAATTGCTCTGGCTAGAATTTTCAATACTATGTTAATTAGAAGTGGCATATGCAGGCATCCTTGCCTTGTTCCTGATCTTAGAAGAAATGCTTTCCACCTTTCACCATTGACCTCTGTTGTTCTCTGTGGGTTTTTCATATATGGCTTTTATTATGTTTAAATAGTTTCCTTTTATTCCTAGTTTGTGAAGTGTTTTTATCACGAGTGTTGAATTTTATCAGATGCTTTCTCTGCATCAATTGAGATGATCTTATGGGTTTTTTCCTTGATTCTGATAATGTGGTGTATTACATTGATTTGAGTTTTAAATGTTGAACCATCCTGGCATTTCCGGAACAAGTCCCACTTGGTCATAGCATATAATCCTTTTAATACACTGCTGAATTTGGTTTGCTAGTATTTTGTTGAGGATTTTTACATCAGTGTTCATAAAGGATATTGGTCTTTAGTTTTCTTGTAGTATTTTCATCTGGCTTTGGTATCAGGGCAATGCTGGACTCATTGAGTGAGTTAAAGGTGCTCTCTCTTCAGTTTTTGCAGAAAGTTTGAGAAGGATTAGTGTTAGTTTTTCTGTAAATGTTCAGTGAAGTTATCAGGTCTAGGGCTTTTCTATGTTGAAAGACTTTGCTCATTTAATCTCTTCACTAGTTATATGTCTATTCAGATTTTTTTTTTAAAGATTTTATTTATTTGTCAGAGAGAGAGAGAGAACACAAGGCAGAGGGAGAGGCATGCTCCCTGCTGGGCAAGGAGCCACATGTGGGACTTGATCTCAGGACCCTGGGATCATGACCTGAGCCGAAGGTAGATGCTTAAGCACCTGAGCCACCCAGGCATCCCTGTCTATTCAGATTTTCTATTTCTTCATGGTTCAGTCTTGGTAGGTTGCATGTTTTTAGGAATTTGTCCAGTTCATCTAGCTCAAATTGTTGGCATACATTGTTTGTACTGTCTTATCCTTTTTATTTCACAGAATTGGTTGTAATACCCCTAGTTTCATTTCTGAATTTAGTAATTTGAGTCTTCTTCTTAGCCAATCTAGCTAATTGTACGTTAATTTTGTTGATGTTTTTGAAGAACTGGATTTTGGTTTTGTTGATTTTTCTCTATTGTATTTCCACTCCCCATGTCATTTATCTCTGCTCCAATCTTTATTATTTCTTCTGCTAGCTTTGACTTGGTTCAGTTTGTTCTCTTTCCTTAAGTTGTAAAGTTAGGTTGTTGATTTGAGATCTTTCTCTTTTTCAATATAAGCAGTTATAGCTATAAATTTCCTCCTTTGCACTGCTTTCACTGTGCTGCATAAGTTTTGGTATGTTGTGTTCTAATTTTCATTCATCTCTAATTATTCTTTTCCAGTTTCTCTTGTGATCTGTTACTTTATCCATCAGTTGCTTAAGAATGTGTTAATTTCTACAAATTTGTGAATTTTCCAGCTTTTTTTCTATTGTTGGTTTCTAACTTCATCTTGTTATGGTTGGAGAAGATACTTTGCATGATGGCTATCTTTAAAAGAATCTACTGGGACTTAATTTGTGATATAACATTGGTCTGGAGAATGTGCCATATGTACTTGAGAAGAATTATTATTAGTAGTATTATTAGTACTATGCTGTGGAACAGAATGTTCTGTATATGTTTGTAGACCCAGCTGAATTATTCTGTTGTTCAAGTCCTGTGTGTCTTTACTTACCTTTTGTCGGTTGTTCTATCCATTATTGACAGTGGGGTGTTGAAGTATCCAACTACTGTGGAATTGTCTCTTCTCCCCTTCAATTCTGTCAGTTTTTGCTTTGTATATTTTGATGGTCATTAGGTGTGTAAATGTTTATAATTGTCACATCCTTTTCTGTATTAAGCCTTTTATTAATATATAATATCTTTGTCTCTTGTATTCTTTTTTTCTTTATTCTTTTCAACTTTAAAGCCTATTTAGTCTGGTATTTATCAAGTTTTCATCCACTATTTCTTCAAATAACCTCTGGGCTCCTTTCTCTCTTCTCCTTCTCAGACTCTGACAACACATATGCTGGTCTGCTTGATGATGACTGACCTACAGAACTCTTAGACTCTGTTCACTTCTCTTCAATCTTTATTCTTTCTGTCCCTCAGACCTAGTTTCATGTGTTTTATGTTCAGGTTTGATGATTAGGTCTTCTGTCTGTTCAAATCTACCCTTGAATACCTCTAGTGAATTTTTCATTTCAGTTATGAACTTTTCAGCTCCAGAATTTCTTTTTGGTTTCATTTTAGACTTCCTATCTCTTTAATGACATTTACATTTTGTTCATACATCATTTTCTTGACTTTCCTCAAGTTTTACTTTCGGTTCTCTGAGCATCTTTGTAACAGATGTTTTAAAGTCTTTGTCTAGTAGATCTTCTATCTGGTCTTTCTCAGGGACAGTTTCTATTGGTTCTTTTACTCTACGAATGGGTCATACTTTCCTGTTTCTTTACGTGCCTTGTTTTTTTTTTTAAACTGGTTAAAACTGGACCTTTGACTCTAATAGTGTGGGAACAGCAAATCAGACTCCTCCTTCCCTAGAGTTTGCTGAGGTTATTTATTTTTTAAAACATTTTACTTTTTATTTTTTTATTACTTATTTTAAAAAAAGTTCTTCCCAACATAGGGCTTGATTTCATGACCCTGAGATCATGACCTGAGCTGAAACCGAGAGTTGAACGCTTAACCAACTGAGACCCCAAACTCTTAGCTTTTAACTGGCCATAGACTTTCTCTCTCACTGCCTGACCTAGACACACCATGTGGTCTTTGGTCCAAAGGTTTGGACTTCCTACCCCAAATAAGGCTGCCACTTGTTTTCAAGCTCCAGAATTTGTTTCTTAGGCTAAGATATGTCAAGGCCAGGCCTAGGAAACCTTGTCATGTTTGTTTTCTGGGGGATGCCAACCCATGTCCAGGAATTGTGGCAGTTTTTCCAGGAGAGGCATCCATAATTTGTAACATGAAGATAACTTCTTGGGACTGTTTCTTGACTACACGAGAGGGGAGAGGTCATGGAGTGAACACTGATGGGAGTCATATCAGGAGGCAAAACATCTTGGGAAAATCACTTTCTCTTGCTGTGTTTTAATGTCCTCATCTGGCAAAACATGGGAAGCTGACCGCAGGACCCTGAGTCCCTTCAAATCCTAACACCGCATGTTTCTTTTGTATTAGTTGTGTGACCTCAAGCTGTGTAACGGCCTGGGTGGCTCAGTCGGTTAAGCATCTGCCTTCTGCTCAGGTCATGATCCCAGGGTCCTGAGATCAAGCCCGATATGAATCGGGCATACTCATCAGCGGGGAGCTTGCTTCTCCTTCTCCCACTCCCCCTGCTTGTGCTCTTTCTCAAATAAATAAATCTTGAAAAAAAAAACACTTAAAAACTTTCTGATGTTCATGATAACACAGCATACATTTCATGCTTAATCAGCTTTTTACAAACCATACTACCACAGATCCTATTAAATCTTGTAGTGTGCCAGTGATAGAGCTGTGGTACTGACGAAACTGAAGCTCAGAGAGGTTGAGAGAAATCTGTCCCAGGTCACACATACAGAGAAGTAGGGCAAGGGGAACCCAGACCTGGTTCCGGGCCTGCACACCTCTCTGCTCTTCCTATCCACAAGGTTGTCACCGGTCCAGGAAAGGCAAACAAGGCATGAAGGGTGTTACCTATGGATGTCTTCAATGGTTTAAATCTCTCGAGACCTCTGTCCAGCTGGTGGCTGTATGTTCAGCTTTGTAAGAAAGTGCCAAACTGCTTTCCAGAGCGGTTATGCCATTTTACATTCCTGCAAACAGCGCCTCAGAGTTCTAGTTCCTCCACACCCTCTCCAACACTTAAGATGGTCAAATATGTTTAATTTCAGACATTCTAACAGGTGTGTAGTGGTATCATGTGGCTCTAATGTTTCATTTCCCTAAAACTAATGATATTGAGTCTCCTCCTAATGTGCTTATTAGCCATTAATATATCTTCTTTGGTGAAGTGTCTGTTCAAATCTTTTACCCATTTTAAGATTGGGCTGTTTGTTCCTTGAATCTTGAAAGTTCTATATATATTCTGGATACAAATCTTCTACCAGGGATGTGATTTGCAAATCTCTCCTAGTCTGTAGCTTGTCTTCATTCTCTTAACAGTGACTTTTGAAGAACAGAAGTTTTCGATTTTGATGAGATCCCCATCTGATAAATATTTGCTTAACTCATGGCCACAAAGATTTCCTCCAGGGTTCTCTTCTAACTAGAGTTTTATAGTTTTAAGTTTTACACTTAGGTCTTTGATCCATTTATTTTATTGTGGTATAATATACATTAAGATGAATTTTACCATTTTTTAAGAAAGACTATTTTTTTAGGGTTTAAAAGTTCAGAGCAAAATTGTAAGGTAGGCATATCCCATATACCCCAATCCCACTCATGTACAGCCTCCCTCATTATCAATTTCCCCCTCCAGAATGGTACATTTGTTACAACTGATGAACCTATATTGGTTCACCCAAAGCCCATAATTTACACTGGGGTTCACTCTTGGTGTTATCCATTCTCTGGGTCTGGACAAATGCTTAATGGCACCAATACAGTATCATATAATAATTTCACTGCCCTAAAAAACCTCTGTGCTCCACCTGTTCATCCCTCCCTCCCTAACTCTTAGCAACCAATTGATCTCTTTACTGTCTCCATAATTTTGTCTTTTACAAATTGTCAAGCACTTAGAATCAAATAATATGTAGTCTTTTCAGACTGGCTTCTTCCAGTTAGGAAAGCACATTTAAGTTTCCTCCATGTCTTTTTTTTTTTTTTTTTAAAGATTTTATTTATTTATTTGAGAGAGTGAGTGAGAGATCATGAGCAGCAGGGAGGGGTAGAGGGAGAAGCAGACTCCCCACTGAGCAGGGAGCCCCATGTGGGACTCGACCCCAGGACCTGAGCTGAAGGCAGACGCTTAACTGATTGAGCCACCCAGGCGCCCCCTCCATGTCTTTTCATGGCTTGATCATGTTAGCACTGAGTATTACTCCACTGTCTGGATTTACCAGTCTACTTATCCATTTGCCGCACAAAGGATACCTTGGTTGTTTCCAAGTTTTGGCAATGACGACTAAAGCTAGTATAAACATCCACATACAAGTTTTTAACTCTTTTGGGTAAATACCAAGGAGTAGGATTACTAGACGGTATGGTAAGAGTATGTTTAGTTTTGTGAGCAACTGCCCAAGTGCCTTTCAAAGTGGTTGTGTTATTTTGCATTCCCACCAGCAATGAGTAAGATCTCCTGCTGCTTCACACCCTGGCCAGCACTTGGGTGTTTTCAGTGTTAGGGATTTTGGTTATTTAAATTGGTGCACAGTGGTAATTTTTAACCAATGTGAAGTACACAGTTCAGTGGCATTTAAGTACGCTCACAATGCTGTATATTTCGTCACCTAAAACTGAAACTGTGTAACCATTAGCAAGGACTTTCCATTTCCCTGTGCCCCAGCCTCTGGTAACCTCCATTCTACTTCCTGCCTCTATGAACTTGCCCATTCTAGATACTTCATATAAGTGGAATCATACAATGTAGATGCCCTTTGTCTGGCTTATCTTAGCATGTTTTCATCCATGTTGTATGCAGCATGGATCAGAACTATCCCTTTTCAAGCCTGACCAATATTCCATTATAGGTATACATCACATCTTGGTCTATCCATTTCTCTACTGATGGATACTTAGCTTGTTTCCATCTTTTGGCTCTTGCGAAGCTGCTGTGAACACTGGTGTACAGCTAGCAACTTAAGTCCATTTTCCTTTTATTACTGAAGCATCGTTGACACACAATGTTACATTAGTTTCCCACATACAACACACTGACGTCACACCCCTATACACTGTGCAGTGGTCACATGTGTAGCTACCACGCCCCCGTACAACACTATTACAATACCACTGACTACACTCTATGGGGTACCTTTCATCCCTGTGTTCAGTTCCTGTTCTCAGTTCTTTGGGGTATATAACTAGAAGAGGAATTGCTGGATAACATGCTAATTCTGTTTAGCTTTTGGAGGAACCACCAAGTTACCCACAGCAGCCACAGCATTTCACGCGCCTACTAGCAATGCACGAGGGTTTGAATTTCTCCACATCCTCATTAATATTATTTCATAGTAGCCATCCCGATGGGTGTGAGGTGGTATCTCATTGTGGTTTTGGTCTGCATTTCTCTAATTAGCAAGGTTTCATGTGCCTATTGGTCACGTGATTATCTTTAGAAAAAACGTCTTCAAGTCCTTTAACCATTTTAAAATCAGGTTTTGTTGTTGCATTTTAGGAGTTCTTCATATATTCTAGATGCCAACTCTTTATCAGATATGATGTACAAATATTTTCTCCCAATCTGTAGATTGCCTTTTCATTCTGCTGAGAGTGTCCTTTGATGCACAAACAACTGATTTTTTACCCTCTTAACTCTACTGAATTGTTTGTTCTAGTCGCTCTCCTGTGGATTTTCTGGGATTTTCTATATTCAGGATCGTGTCTGTGAATTAAGATTTTACTTCTTCCTTTCAAATTTGGATGACTTTTATTTCCTTTTTTGGTCTAATTTCTTTGGCTCAAACTTCTTTAAAAGTTTTACTTATTTACTTGACAGAGACAGGAGAGCATGCGCATAAGCAGGGGGAACTGTAGGCAGAGGGAGAGAGAGAAGCAGACTCCCCACTGAGCAGGGAGCCTGATGCGGGGCTGGATCCCAGGATCCTGGGATCATGACGTGAGCTGAAGGCAGATGCTTAACCAACTGAGCCATCCAGGGGCCCTGGCTCAAACTTTTAGTACAGGGTTGAAAGAGAACTTCCTTGTCTTGTTCCTGATCTTGGGGGGAAAGCTTTGGTTTTCACCACTAAGTATGTTAGCTGTCAATTTTTCAGAAATGCCCTTTATCACATTAAGGAACTTCCTTCTGTTCCTAGTTTTCTAGTATTTTATCATGAAAGGACGTTGGTTTTTGTCAAATGCCTTTTCTGCATCAATTGAGCTGATCCGCTGAGTTTTTCCTCTGTTCTATTAATGTGGTGTATTACACTGATTTTCTTATGTTGAACCACCCTTGCATTTCTGCAATAAATCCATTTGGACATGGAATCCTTTTAATATGCTGTTGGATTTCTTCATTTGCTTGTTATTTTGTTGAAGATATGCTAGGAACTATCTTTTCATTCACTTAAAGTGTTTATGTTTCACACAATCCTGTTACAATAGGTGCTTTACAGGTTTTGGTATCTGCTAGCGTCTGTCAATGGACGTTTCCCTTTGGGGCTGGTCACATGGAGAAAAATTCTAGATTGTATCTTGAGCAATTTTTATTATATTGTGAGACTCTAGATTCCGTTAAAATCCCCTCATGAACATGTTTGTTTCAGTAGGCAATTTTATCTCTGGTCAGAAAGACAGGGTTCTGTCGAAGTTTTACCTGGCTGTGCCACTACACAGAGAGAGCTCTATGACAGGGGCATCCCTGGGCCCAAACAGGATGAGAAAAATAAAATGGTGACTCCCTTCTTCAGACCACTGTCCCCTTTCCCTAGTTTCTCTATAGGTGACAAGAGTTTCAGCTACCAGAGCCAAACTACTGCAGCCTTGCAACTTTTGCCTGTCCTTGTGTGAAGGCCGGGGGTGGGGGTGGGGGTGGGGGAGAAAAAAGAAATGGGATTTCTGATTACGTTTTCCAATCACAGGTTCCCTTATCCCAGTCCTGTGACCTCAGCTAAGATGGGTCCCTTTGGGGTTTTTGTAGCCTGACCTCAGAGGTAAAAGCCATGAAAAAGAAAAACAGCAGGAATCTCACTCCCGTATATGTTAAGTTTTGACTCCCTTCCTTGATCTGCGTGGTTTTTTTTTGTTTTTTTTTTCAGAGTCCTTAAGGAACTTTCTGTATTTTTCCCTCCATTTTTAGTTTTAAGTGGTGGGAGGTAGGATGTACGGGGCTTAACTTTTGACTAGTATCAGAAGATGGGAAGCAACTTTCGAGAACTCATGAACCTGTGCTTTCACACAATTTCACAAGAGCCACTACTGTTGTTTCCCATCTAACTTTGCTCAAACTGATGCTGGGAAGTTACATTTGAGAATTTGTGAATTTGAGCTTACTTTCACAAAAACAGCTGTCTCAAGCCCCATTTGCTCAACTCACGATAGTTTTGACAATTTATGAATCTGAGCTTAATTTTCAAAAGCTGCTTCGTTCTTATTTCATCCAGATTTACTGGAACATATTTTTGAGATGATCTTCTGGAATGTAACAAAAAAATTTTCTTATCCTCTGAATTTGTTCAAACTCCTCCTGGGAAGTTAGTTTTGAAAACTCCTGAATCTGATCTTGTTTTCATAAAAGCAAAAGACTACTGTTTCAGCTAGATTTGTACAATTAACTGACCTTGAGAAGTTCATTTTGTGAACTTCCGAATCTGAGCTCATTTGTACATTTATCAGGTTTCAGCCAGATAGGCTCAAACTCATGTTGGGAAGTTACTTCAGAGTCTGTTTTCGAAACACTTTTTTCATCTAAATTTGCTGTTTAAGCATCGTTGGGAAGATACTTTCAAGATTTTGTGCATCTGAGGTTTTTTTTTTTTTTTTTACAAAAACTGCTACATTTCATCTAAAGTGCTCAAATTCACATAAATTTCTTTTGAAAATCATTTATAAATCTGAAATTTTGTTTTGCTTACAAAAGCTACTGTTTTAGGTATTTTTAAAAAACACTTTGAAAATGTTCTTTTGGGAAAAATGTGTGAATTTGTTTTTTACAAAAACTGAAGGGGTGTATTGGGAGAGGTCATCTCTTTTTCTTCCCTCCAAAATGCCAGAGCTGAGGTAAAACAATGCCCAACATATTGTAGGCCTTGGTCAGTAATGCCCTGTCACACAATTCCAGGGGCACCGATCACTTTGTATCTAGGGCAGAGACTGGGGCAAATCTGGTCTATGTACTGTTTTTGTAAAATCAACCAAGAATGGATTTTATAATTATAAAGAGTTGTTAAAAAAGTAAAGTTGGGGCACCTGGGTGGCTCAGTCAGTTAAGCGTCTGACTCTTGATTTTGGCTCAGGTCACGATCTCAGGATCATCAGATCAAGCCCTGTGTCAGGCTCCACATGGGCATGGAGCCTGCATGAGATTCTCTCTCCCCCCCCACCCGCCCCTATTCTCCTCCATCCCCAGCTGCTTTCTCTCAAAAAAAAAAAAAAAAAAAAAAAAGGCAGGAAACTTATATGTGATAGGTCATATGTGGCCCACAAAGCTTAAAGCATTATCCAGCCCGAGAGAGAGAAAGCTTTGACAACACTGTTGGATGGTTACCACGCATAGACTGGAAGAGGAAAGGGACCCCTTGGAGTTGGGCATTGTAATGAGTGGCTCTGCCTTCTGCTACAGAATGCTACATGGGCCACATTTAGTATAAGTCAGCATACCCAGAGCTGCATAGGCTCTTCAGCCTTTCCATTGCCCCTTCTCCCTGGTTCGACCTCTCTGTGACCCACCCATCACTCACATGCTCAGAGTTCAGTCCTGACCCCTCTCCTCTATGCTGCTCCTTCCAGAAGCATAATTAGCACTAATGGTTAAAAGCCAAGCTCACAGTCAGGCTCCCTTGTTGTGCATCTATTTTCCTCACTTCCCAGTTACGTAATCTCCGGCAAATCACTTCACCTGTTTTGGCCTTCAGTTTCCCCATCTATAAAATGGAAGTAACAGAAATTTTCTAAGAGAATTCAAAGAAGTGAGGCACGTAAAATACCAGCACACAAGCGGTCAACAATGTTGGCTCTGACAAATGTTACCCACCGCTATACTTCTGACGAGCATTTATAAACCACTCACTTCGAAATCTCCTGTTCTTTTCCATGACAGACTAAGAATCGTCCCCCAGCATCCACTTGCCCCTTCTTTCTTTTAGTAATAGAACTCCCCAGGTTTGACTGAACATACAACCATCCAGCTATAGGAATTTCCGTCTTCCCCACAGGATGGGGAGAATATGAAACTTAAGTTCTAGCCAATGGGATCAGCGCAGTTTCCAGGCCCTCCACTTCCTCTTCCCCCTCCTATTGGCTTGCACAAGGATGTGGGGCTGGTGTGCCAGCTTTCGCCATGTAGATGAGAACACCAGGGGACGGTGGAGCAGTAAGACAGTGGGACCCCGGGTCCCTAGATGATCTTGTGGAATACAGTTGGCTCAACCCCAAGCCTGGACCCCCCCCACCTGTGTACTGTCACGTAAGAAGTAAACTACTTTGTTTGAATCACTGTTTTCAAATCCTCTTGTTATACTAGCTTAGCCTATATGCAATCCAAACTCTTAATCTCCAGGGCCTTGCTTACGTGCCGTGTCTCAAACTCAACATTTTAAAATCTAACCACACTCTTGGTCCACTTTACGTACCCTGGTGTTTGTATACTCCTGAATACAAAAACTATTCTAAGTATTTCTTGTTAATAGCCTTACTATATCTGTTTATTCCCAGTCAGGAGAACCTTTCATTCTCGACTCCTACTACCCCCCCAGTCAACTCAGCTTGAAGTCACAGACACCCCAGCTTGCTCTGTACATCCTCTTTGACCCCTCCCTCAGCTCAGAGCCTAACCACACTGGCTTTAGGTGCCTTTTACTTTCTGGTCAGCTCTCTGGCCTCCAATCCCATAGTCCACAATGCTGCTCCATTACTCTTCTTAAAACTGGATCCATTCGTGTATTTTGTTTCCAAAAGTCCAAAGCATTTGTCTCCATGAGGTGGCCCCATCCAACCTCCTGCATGCACTCCACACACACTTTATTCTGTCACTCCTCCAATCCTTTGCACTTGCTCTTTCTCCTCTGCCTACATCCACGCTTCTCAAATGCAGTGGATCATTTACAAAAATTCTCCAATTTCCTGTGGATCAATACTTCTGGAAACACAATACAAACTACAAATATGATCACATATTTAGATGTTTAGATGTCACAGGGCTGGCATGTTTCTCAGTGCTGGCTCTTTTTTTTTTTTTTTTTAAGATTTTTTTCTATTTATTTGAGAGAGAGAGGCAGAGAACAAGCAGGGAGAAAGGCAGGCAGAGGGAGAGGGAGGAGCAGGCTCCCCACCGAGCAAAGAGCCCAATACGGACCTTGATCCCAAGATCAAGGACCCCGAGATCATGACCTGAGCCAAAGGCAGCTGCCTAACCGACTGAGCCACCCAGGCGCCCATCAGTGCTGACTCTTAATTCTGATGCCTGCCTTTATCAGATCCAGGTTAACTGCAGATCACACTGGCCCAAAGACCATACTTCCCACAGGTCCACACTAACTCTCCCTTTCCCCTGCCTGGAGAACCACCACCCAACCCCCCTCAAGGTCCAATCATCACCACCACCTCCATTACGCTTTCCTGATATTTACACTCCAGAGTCACATCCTATTCAACACAACCACTGCCTTCCAAAGCCCTGGTAGAACTTACCATTCTGTCAAATGTCAAAGAGCAGCAGGCTCTCTAACGTCAGGGATACGTACAAGTCATCTCTGCATCCTGAGCCTTGTGCCCGTCATGTGGCAGGAACTCAGAAACAGAATTAGCAAATGAATGTGTGCAACCCACCTCTGTGGCGACATGCAGACAAGCGGGCACGGTAACAACTCTAAACAGAACTTTAATAACTCGGGGTGTGGTCTACGACTGAGAGGCTGAATGGTCTGGGCCGCAGGCACAGAAGCGAGGCCATCAGTAGGCTGTCTGAGATTGCTGCTGGCGGTAGCCGCCCCGGCGCATGTAGCCCTCGTTCTTGCGGTAGCCGTCCTTCTGGTCTGCAGGGGAGAGGGGAGGGGAGGAGGACGTGAATGACAGTGAAGAGGCGGGAAGGGGGCCAGGACCCTGGGAGAGCAGAGGGACAGAACCGCTGACCTCGGAAGTAGCCGCCGTAGGTGCCCTGCTTGTGGTCGAACACGCGCTCGTTATTCTCCACCAGGCTGCCCAGCTTCTCCGCCAGCTGCAGGGCCAGGTTCTGCTGGGCGGTGGGCTCGGTGCGGTGCATCACCACCGTCTGCGTCGGCTGGTCCAGGGAGGCCTGACGGGAGCGAGGCAGAGAACGGCCATGACCCAGACCTCCACTCCAAACTCCCCATGACTCCACCTGCCCATTCTCCACCCTGGCCCTTACCATCAGCTCCTCGTTAATGATCATCTTGCTGATGATGGAGTGCACGGTGGGCAGGTCCAGTTCAAACATGTCAGACAGAGTCTCCATACTGGGGAGAAAGAAGGCAGAGAGCAGGGAGCACTTAGGAGCTTGGCCCACAAAGCTGGGACCCCTCTGCCATCCTAGGGCCCATCCTACCTGATGGAGTCATAGACACTGCTATAGGTGAAGAGGTAGGTCCGCAGTGACTCTTCCTGAATCTTTCTGTGGGAAGAAAGCAGAAAAGGCGGGAGATCTTCAGGGAAGGAGACCAACCAGTCTTTTCTTCCCCACCCACCATGGCCCTCTTCTCTGCTCACCTAACCAGCATGGTTCGGACTTTGTCAGCCTCGGGGAAAAGGTCCCACACTTTGCCATTCATCTTTTCATTGATGATAAAACTGTGGCAGGTCTTCCAGTCGCCCATCTTCATAGCCTTGGAGGCAGCAACAACGTGTTCCCTCATTGACTCAGGGGGACCTGAAAGGTTGGGAATGAGGCAGGGCCCAGGGGAAGCTTGGGACCATGGCTCCTGCCTCAGGCACCACTCAAGGAGGAACATGGGACAGGAGAGCAAACAACCAGACTGGGCCTCTCCCAGATCTCCATTAAATAGCCGTGTGATTGTATAAATCACTTAATATCAAAATACATTTATTCAGACTAAATCAGCCTATGGCATGCTTCAGGGGATTGGTGAGCCCCTTGACAATGCTGCCAAATTGTTGTGTCTATCCTTATGTACACTTTCCTAGGAAAAGAGTCTTAGATTTCCTTTTTTCTTTTTTTTAAGTAGGCTCCACACCCAGCGTGGAGCCCAACATGGGGGTTGAACTCAGGACCCTGAGATCAAGACCTGAGCTAAGATCAAGAGTTGGGACACTTAACCAACTGAGCCACCCAGGCGCCCTGACCTAAAAAGATTTCTAATATCTTAACTGGAACTGTATCTACCAAGCTTCATTCCTTCTTATACCACCTTCATGATCTAACCCTATGTGTGTGTCACTGCTTCGGCTTATTTTTCTTTAAAGACAACCCAGGAAAAGAAACATGGCAAACAAGAGTAACTGGAGTTCAGAGTAGACGACAAAAGTGCAAAAACTCTACGACTGCAACGGATGGCAGGTGCAAAGAAACATGAACACGGCAGACCCTAGCACAGGGAGCATGCTCAAAGGTGTAACAGATCAGCCCCAAAGAGAAACGTATGAATAAGGCTAAGGACAAGCAAGAGAACACTACCCTTCTTACTCTGTCACTTTTAAGAGAGGCAAAGTTAGAGGTTCAAAGACCATTTCTCTGCAAAATCAACAGTAGCACAGAGCTGAACGAGAAACTGCCTTTTGGTCCCAGGCAGTCAGAGAGAGGCGCGGACTGCAGGGAGCCAGAGAGCCCGAAGCGATGCTGCAGATACAGAATTCCAATGTAAATTTTCCAATTAAAATAAGACAAAGCTTCACTACATAAGGCAGACAAAATCTGTGAAAGGGCCACCTGCACGCAACACAACCACGCACACAACCAGAGGAGGGCAGATCTGAGGAGACCGTAAGCTTGGTCACTCCCCAAGTCCTTCCAGGCACCAACCCACGGGCAAAGCACGATTCAAATTCCTTTCCTAGTGCAATCACTACCACCCAATCCTGGACTGATTGATCAGATTTCAAGTGATCAAAGGAGCCAATGTTAGATTCTCAAATGCCAAGGGTCTACTTGGTTGGCAGAAAAACAATGTCTATGAAGGGAAAAATAGGAAAAAAGGTTAGTAAGACTGTGTTAAACTTAGGTAAGTCACTTATTGCTTAAGCCTCAGTTTCTTAACCAGGAAAAAAGGAGATAATAATGGTACCCATACCACAGAGTTATTACTAATGACAATTAAATGCATCACTATCTATAAAACACTTCTTAAAACAGTACCTGGCACAAAAGAAGTACTATGTAAGTTTACATTATATAAAAAATATCACTGGAGTCGGGTCATGGAGAGTTTAACTTAGTGACTAAGGAGGCTGGACTTTTTCTACAGGCAAAGAACTGTGAAAAGCCCTGGGGGTGTGTAACATCATAAATTTGGTAGAAAGAGAATGCTGAGAAACAGAGGCTGAAGAGGAGAATGACAGTAAGTAAGAGCTTAATACGTAAGCCAAGACAACGTATCCACGGTAAGAGACCACAGAGACTACTGAGTAAATGGACATTTCTAGGTTCTATGTGGAAACATCACTGCATCAAATGGAATCATCTTGTGTGAAAGTTATTTCCTTTAGTTTGTCTTAATCCTCTGAATAAAAAGGCATCAAGAAGGGCACCTGGGTGGCTCAGTCGGTTAAGCGTCTGCCTTTGGCTCAAGTCATGGTCCCGGGGTCCTGGGATGGAGCCCCCCCTTTGGGCTCTCTGCTCAGCGAGGGGTCTGCTTCTCCCTCTCCCTGTCCCCCTTCCCCCTCTGCTTGTGCTCTCTCTCAAATAAATAAAACCTTAAAAAAAGGCATCAAGGGACGACTGAGCAAAGCCAGCTGCACTGCAGAGCCCCACACTCACCCAGCAGGGGCTGTCGCTCGCCCACCCGCAGCTGGTGATGGAACTGCTTGCTGATCATGCGTCGGCGGGCGTCGCTCTCGTGGGCAGCCATGTAAGGGATCTCCAGGAGCATGGCGGACACCAGATACACACACTCCAGCAGCTCCAGGTTGATATGCAGGTGGAAGGGCACCTGCCGGCGCCGCTCCACCTTCTCCTGCTCCTGGTTGCGCTCCTGCAGGCTGCGCAGCAGCAGCCCCTGGCCCAGAAGCTCCTTGGCCCGGCCGCTTGACTGAATGTCCAGCAGGGCATTGTGAGCGTCCTTGGTCAGGCCCTGGCGGAAGGCACAGATGCCCAGCTGCACCATGGTGCGGTTGTACAGGATCTGCGAATGAAAGCAAGGCACTCAGAAGGGACAACCACAAGGCAGGCTGTTCATCCAGTCGGCAAATCTACGCCGAGCACCTCCGAGGTGCTGAGCACTTGGCTATGGGCTGGGACAGAGAACCAAACGGTCAAGTCCCCATCCTTCCACGGAGTTTACGTTCTAGGGATAAGGGGACAGAGAACAAAATAACCAATATGCAGATGGGGACTCATGCCAAGGAGAAAAATAAAACAGAGGAGGGAGTTAAGAAGGGAGCTTGTGCGGTGGCGGCAGGAACTCACAATTTTATATAGGACAACTAGGGAAGGCCTCATTTTGAAGGGAATGTTTAAATAAAAACCTGACAGAAAGAAAGGGACCATGTCCTGCAGGTATCTGGAAGAAGAGTATTCTAGAAAAAAGGAAAGGTCAATAAAAAAGGCCCTTGTGGAAGAACTATGGCTGGTGTCCTCAAGGAACCAGGAGAGCGATATGGCTGGAACTGTAAAGATGTGAGCAGAAACTGGACAGACAAGCACACGGGCCCGCAGGCCATGTTAATGCTTTTAAGATGGGAAACCATGTGAAGGTTTTGAGAAAATAAGTGATATAATCTGATTTAACACGGTTAACCCTGGCTGCTGCATTACAATAGCCTGAAGGGAAACAAGGGCAGAAGCAGAGACCAGAGGGCAGCAGTGGAAGTGGGAAGTGGTCAGGTACAGACTCTAAACACAAGTGGCAGGGGAATCAGACGAGGGAGGTCAGAGAAAAACAATCCAGTTTGACTCCGAGGTTTCTGGCCTAGACAACTGAAAATATGGACTTGCCACTAATGAAGATAGGGGAAGACTTTAGGTAGTACGGATTCTGGGGGGCGGGGAGGGCGGATAAAGTCTTTATCGATGACAATAAAAGTATACAGGTCAGTACCAGTCCTGAACACAGATGCAAAGAGCCTGAAAAAATATTAGCATACAAAGTCCAGCCATATATAAAAGAGATAACAGATCATAATCAAACAGGCTGTATCTCTGGAATGCAAAGCTGATACAAAAGTCTAAAATCATGGTTACTCACCATATGAACACGATAAAGGAGAAATAACTGCATCATTTCAGTAGATGCAGAAAAAGCTCTTAACAAAATTCAACATCTCTTTAGGACAAAAATTCTCAGTCAACTAGGATCCGAAGAGAACTTCGTCAATCCGAGAAAGCGCATCTACAAAAATACTACAGCTAACGTTATACTCAGTGGTAACATGGTGACCGCTTCCCTAAGACTGGGGACGAGGCAAGGTCTGTGCAGCACTAAGTAGTGGAGATTTGAGTTACTGCAATACGGCAAGAAAGAAAGAAAAAAGGAAGGGTGCCTGGGTGGCTCAGTTGGTTAAGCAACTGCCTTCGGCTCAGATCAAGATCCTGGGGTCCTGAGATTGAGCCCCACATCGGGCTGAGCAGAAAGCCTGCTTCTCCCTCTCTTGCCCCTCTCTCCCACTTGTGTTCTCTCAGATAAACAAAATCTTGTAAAAATTAAAAAAAGAAGAAAGAAAAAAGGAAAGTCAAAGGCTGGTATAGCAATAAAACTGTATGCAGATGACATGATTATTTCAGCAGAAAAGTTAAAGCAAACAAGTGAATTTAGCAAAATAGATGCATCCATTCAAGGCCAAAATACAAAAATGAATTGTATTTTTATATACTAGTAATTTATTAACAATTAGAAAATGAGATTAAAAACAGTTACATTTACAATAGCTTTGAAACCCATGATATTCAGGAATACTTTCTTCTTCTCCTTTTTTTTAGAGAGACAGGGAGAGAAAGTGGGGGTGGGGGGAGGGGGACAATGCAAGAGGGACAGAGAGAATCTTAAGCAGGCTTCATGCCCAGAGCAGAGGCCAGTGCAGGGTTCAATCTCACAACCCTGAGATCATGACCAGAGCCGAAATCAAAAGTCAGGCACTTAACTGACTTGAGCCACAGAGGCGCCCCTTCAGGAATAATTTCTTAAAAAACGTGTGACACTTCTACAAGGTAAACCACAGAACACTGCAGAGAAAAATTAAAGAATAAGGTGTAAGATTGAAAGGTTCAATGTTGTTATTAAGATGTCAATTCTCTCAAAACTGATTTATAGATTCCATAGAATTCCAGCAGGCGTTTTTGTAGAAATTGACAAGAAAATTCTAAAATTCTGTGAGAATTCTTAAAAAAAAGAACAAAGTGGGAGGACTCATACTACCTGACTTCAAGACTTACTTACAGGCACAGAAATCAAGACAGTGTGGGACTGGCACAAAGACAAAGAGATGAATGAATGAAACAGAACAGAACAAAAACACACTTAAAATTATGAGGCTATATGGTTTTTTTCATGTGGTTTTCCACAAAGGCACCAAAACAGTATGATGGGGAAAGAATGTCCTTGACCCTGACTTCATACCATAGATCTAAATGTGAAAGCCAAAACCTTTAAGGACTTCCACACACACAAAAAAAAAAGTTAAAAAGAAAGTATCTTTGTGGGGCGCCTGGGTGGCTCAGTCGTTAAGCGTCTGCCTTCGGCTCAGGGCGTGATCCCAGCGTTATGGGATCGAGCCCCACATCAGGCTCCTCCGCTGTGAGCCTGCTTCTTCCTCTCCTACTCCCCCTGCTTGTGTTCCCTCTCTCGCTGGCTGTCTCTATCTCTGTCAAGTAAATAAATAAAATCTTTAACAACAACAACAAAAAAGAAAATATTGTGAATTGTGAAGATTTCTATAGACAGGACCCCAAAAATAATAAGCATAAAAGAAAAAACTGTTAAATTAGACTATACCACAAGACATGGTGTTAAAAATGAATACGCAGAACAGAGACAGGAAGAAAATATTTGGAAAACATTCATCCGACAAAGGACTGGTAACCAGTAATAGAAAATGGTCAATTTCAGGGGTTATCAGGGAACTATGAACCAACACAATACGGAGATACCATTAAACAACAACCAATGTGCCTTAAACTAAAAAGATCGACAATGCCAAATATCAACAAGAAGTATAATATGCACACATTCCGCTAGGAGTGTAAAGTGGTGTAACTACTTCTGGGCTCTTATGCAAACGGACACACACCTACACTTTGATACAGCAATTCTATTCTTAACTATTTACCCAAGAGAAAATGTACAGCCACACAAAGACTTATAAATGTTCATGACAGCTTCTTTATGATAGCCCCACACTGTAAACAGACCAGGAGTCCATCAAGAGGAACACAGATCAAGAACTCGAGATAAATTCAGGCACCGGAATAAGAAAGGACAAACGGGAATGCTATTAAAAACCGCCATCGCATGGCTTCGCCTCAGGTTCTCAGGTTCACAATGTGCACTGTCCTACACGTCAAGATTGCTTCATTGTGTTAAACACATTTACAGGACCTGCACTTAGACACAGCTGCAACGCTCCCATATGACAATGTCCCCATGGCACTGCCACACACACAGCTGTCCCACTGTCCTGTCCTAACACACCACACTGCATCTGGGTCCTGTCTTTCCTTCGTTTAACAACTTGTTAAGGTTCCTCTCACCTTTTAAAATACCTCCTAGTGCTCTCAACTAGACACACGGTAGGGACCATAAACATTTGCTGAACCCAAATCTCCAATCCAAAGGCCTCTAGTGGTGTCAGAACGGGCCACAACATGCAAACGGGCAGGAGGATCAGAGAACGTCAGCATCTGGGAAGGACCAGGTGTCTGCTCATTTCTCCACCGGCCAGATATGTAGCTAAGGCGGCTGAGCCATTCTGCCCCAAGGACGGGGGCCCGGCCTGGTCTCCCCTTCCCACCCTACCTGCACCGGCGGGTCCGCGTGCTGAATGTTGTCTTGCAGGTGGCTCATGAGCATGAGGTCCCGGGCCTGGTACCAGCGGGAGTGCAGGGCGTGGTGGTAGATGTGGCACAGGATGGCGCACGTGCGGATGCGGTCCGTGCGGTCCTTGGCGTAGATGTACTTGCACAGCCTCTCCATCAGCACGGCCGAGTCCTCGCCCTCGTTCTCCGCCTGGTCTTGCTCAGACTGGGCGGGGCGGGATGTTGTTAGCAGAGCCGGCAGAGACCACGGCTCAGGCTTCAGCAACCAAAGGTGAGACTCCGGCCAGCCTCACTCCCGTCCCTCCCAGGGACCCTCCCTGCTCCACCTCAGAGAACTCCCAGGGGACAGATTCGCCCTTAGGTCCCGACAGACACCCGCCCCCCGTGACGTGGCCGCGAAGACTCACCTTTGAGGAGCCCTCGGGGGGGGTGAGCTGCCGCTGGTGGGCCTTGTAATCAAACTTGTAGTAGGTGTGCAGGATGCGCCTCAAGTACACGCGGCAGATCTCCTCGGTGGTGCCCTTCTCCTCCAGGTAGCGCTGCACGCGCTCGATGATGGCGCACACCTGCGCCTCGTCCTTCAGGTGCTCCACGTACTCTGGCGGCGAGAGCCCCCCGCTCAGCCGGGCACCCGGCTTCCCCATCACCTGTCCCCCGTCAGGCCCGCCACCTCTGCGTGTTTTCTGTGCCCGTCCGCAGTCTCCTCCCCCTGCCCCGAAAGCACCATCGCCTCCCCGGCCACTCACTTCCTGCTCCTGTCAGGTGCGCTCGTCTGCTACTTCCTCCCGATTAACTCCTCCTCCCCGTTCGGATCTTACCTCAAACGGCCCCCACCTTAAGATGCCTTTTTCAACCATTATCTACAGCGGCCACCCCCACCCCGTCTCTCACTAACACAGGTCCCTATCTGAATTTCTAATGCACACTTCACATTACCTACAATTGCCCCGTTTTATTTACCCGTTGAAATGTCTTTCTCTAGCACTGAAATGTAAGCCCCGGGAGCGTGAAAGGCCTCTGGCTGCCTCGTTTGTCACTACACCCGACTTAGTGGGCACATGTGGGCATTCACATTTCACCAAGTAAATGCCCTGCACTTCCCCCAACCCAAATGCCTCCGATCCAAGCCAAAAAACAAAGTGGACTGAGACCAGACCCCAACGATTCCCAAAGTACAGTCCCCAGACAGCAGCATCACCTGGGAACAGGCAAGTAATACAAAATATGGAGGACATCCCCCTGCCTCCGACTTATTGAATTAGAAGCTATGGAAGTGGGGCCTAGCATCTTCCCAGGCCCTCCGTGTGAATTCTGGGTAAGGCAGGCCTGGTTTTCCCCGGACACTCTGTTAGTATATAACCCTTAGTTTTACTCCTTGCACCTTCCCTCTCACTGATGTCCATGCTTGCCCAAGCTTACCTTGGGAGTGAGGATCAGTATTTTGCATTATTTTGGTAAATTCTTCATCCATTCGTTCCACCAGGGTTAGGATACAGCCACGGACACGCAGTGGCTGGACAAGAAGACAAAGGAGGAGCAAATAAATTAGCCCAGATCTCAGTGCCAGACTTTGACCCTTCTGTCTCCACTGAGCCTTCGCAAGGCAGACAACACACACCTCCAAATAGCCTCCAATTTCTCTCTGTACCTGGTCAACGTTGTGCAGGTTCTCACTCTCCTCCAGAATGTTCTCTCCAACAAAGATGTTAGGGTTTGCAAACAGGATGTCCATCAGCTCATTGATGCAGTCCAGGCACTTCTGCCACATCTCAGGCTGTCAAGAGAGCAGACGGCAGTCAAGAGGCGTGAAGGTGGAAGACGCACGAGGCCTCTGAAGAGCCCCCTCACCAGGAATCCATGGGGCCTTCAACTACCAAGACTGCTTCCACAGTCTCTGAGTTTTAAGACACTAGGCAACACCCCACCCCCCCAAACAGCTAGCTCGGCTCTGGGTGCTCCTCTTCATCGCCCTCACCTTCATGTATGTGGCCAGGTTCGGGTTGTAGTCATAGAGAGAGGCGATGATATTGAACTTGATCTTGACTATAACACCCTCCCCCAGGTTGTTTTCAGACGCAATCTGAACCAGCAACTGCAGCAGTTCAATCTGGGCTGCCCTGGAAGGGAGGAGAAAGGGGGTGAGGCATCAGAGACAAATCAAAAAACCTCATCCTGTCACACAGCGTGTCCTCTTCAGACAAAGCAAGGCAGCGTCATTCCCACTACCCCCCTACCTTCACCACCTGCATACTTGCTTCTCCTTTATAAATTCCAAACAGAAACAGCAATAATGCTAACAGTCTGCCCTCCTCTTCGGTTACCAAATAATTAAAGAAAGTGAAGATTCCCGTTCTGCAGATTGGAAAATAATCCCCAAGTTTAAGTGACTGGTTTAAGATCAGAGGAAGAGTAAAGGACAGAAAATGGACTGGTAGGTTCCAAGCATACCATTCCTTCAACTGTAGCCACACACAGATCTTCCCGAACAGCGCTACTGCCCCACCAACCTCCAACCATGTTTTAGAGAAAAAGAACATTCACCCTGTAATCTCACAGTCCAGGCCCATGAATCTTACCGGTCCGTTCCCTTCTTGCCTCGTGCCTGTAGGATCTCATTCAATTTCTTGATGACAACAGCGTGGGTGATCTCGGTTCCCTTGGCAAACATTTTTGGCTTCTCCTGGGCAACACATGTCCTATCATGTGCAAGCTGATAAACCTATTCTTGCCCTAACTTTCCTCCCAAACCAACCGGGGGGCACCTGTGTGCTCTCCCAAACAGTTTTCCAATTCATTTTAATACTAAAGCCCAGGGCACCTGGGTGGCTCAGTCAGTTAAGTGTCTGACTCTTGGTTTTGGCTCAGGTCATGATCTCATGGGTCATGGAATCAAGCCCCACACTGGGCTCCGCATTCAGCAAGGAGTCTGCTTGAAGATTCTCTCCCTGTGCCCTTTTCCCCACTCAAGCACATGCGCATGCTCTCTCAAATAAATAAGTCTTAAAAAAACCCCAAAAAACAGAAAACCACAAAACACTAAAGCCCTCACCTTAACGAGGGGCACTCCACCCCGGACCCTTTCCCACTCCCCGCCTTCATTGTCTTCCTCCTCCTCATCCAGGCGCTTAGATTTCCTATCGTGCTTCTTCTTGGCTTTGTCCTCCCGTTTCTTCTCAGCCGCCTTCTTGTCCTCCTCTGTGGTGGGGGCCCTGCCAGGAGACATGGGAGAAGATGAAAAACCAGTCCCACTCCACCTCTGCGGCTTCTTCTTCCCATGAACTTTCTTTCTCTTTTTCTCCATCAAGCCTGGGTTCAAGTTATATTCTATGAGAGTGAACTAAAGTTAACCATAACCATAACCAAAGCAAGGACTATAAAGCACGTGAATCTGCCAGACTACTAACCAAGGCCTGTCACCATACCACACCCACTAAGAAAATCTTATGAAGGGAACAGTGTGGCCTGGTCTAATAAGGTAGAGGGGCCAACCTGGCCACTGTAGACACAGAAACAGCCTGCCATGTTGCCCCACAGCTAACCTCTCAGGTTTTCCAGAGGAACTATATCCATGGAGACACAGTTGTTCCTTATTACCAGTTGCTCTATCTAATCTTTTCACCAGCCACCAACTTATCAGTTTGAAGTTAGTGTAAAAAAATTTGCTGTTCCCAGACTGACTGCTTCCTGCTTATGAGAATTAAACTAAATTCTAAATTTAAAAAACAATTGTTCAAGACAACAAAATTCCCCCACAAAAGCGAAAAACATCACTGGCTACCCCAAAGCAGTCTCAGGCCACTTGGTGTCTGAAACCCTCTCCAGACTTTAATACTATATAATGAAATATAAACCCAACAACAGAGACAAATTATCTCAAACTTTACATAGATAGTGATGAACAAATCTTTCCAGACAGACTCAACAGATATTCAAATTATAATTCTCATCAACTGCCATCTAAACATCTACCAATAAATTTCATTTTAAGTGCTTAAAAGGTCTGACTATGTTTTAGTAATAGTTTATAAGTTTGCCAGCTGGATCACTTTTTCACTTGCCAAAGGATGTATCCAGAACGCAACAGCTTGCAGGTTTTCTCCCTGTACTATGGTAACACTCTCTTTAACGACAAAAGCTCACTTTACAGGTAAAATCCTTTGCAGCCGCACGAAGTATGTTCACTAAACTGAAACCTCTTAGTCATATCCCTAAAGCTCTGAGAAGATCAAAAACCAATGCTATTTTTAAATCAATGCTGCTTAAATTTCAAAAGAACTTAATCTTTCCAGGCCTAAAATTTTACTACTAGTCCTAAGTTTATGGGGATTCACACTTCAAAAACACAATGAACAATGAACTCTCACTCTATGAAATTCCTTTTTTTTTTTCTTTAAGATTTCATTTTTAAGTCATCTCTACACCCAACATGGGGCTTGAACTCACAACCCCGAGATCAAGAGTTGCATGCTCCAACTGAGCCAGCCAGGTGCCACTCTCACGCTATGAAATTCTAATTGGAAGACTAAAACTTGGCTTGACCTCTCCCCTAGGACAGACTACACCTTGGCATATTCACATCTTGTTGAAAATTAGAAAACTAATGCTTATGCTCTCAGTTATACATCGAACTGATGTAAGCTACTTTCCCAAAGGGACATCACTAAATACACTTCTATTAAATAGAAGAGACAAGAGACAAAAGATACTAAGAGACACCAACAGAAGTAAGCCCTAAAGCTACGCTGAAAAGGATTCCATGCCCTCTTAAGAACAACTACTGATCCAGAGCCCCTACACACGCTTGCTTAGGATCCTAACAATCTGGACATCCAGTCCCACCAGATTCATCCTGAGGTTCGTTCACACACACACACACACACACACACACAGGCCTTCAGAAGCCAGTAACTCTTAGAAGTAGGCAGTATCTCTGTGAAATTCCACAGGCCAATCATGGTACCAGAGGTAGGTAACTTCCTCCAATACACCTTCAACTCAAGGTTCACAATCAAGACAAAAGAATTACGTTTTATTATGTGTTTTCCTTCTCTTTTACGCCAAGTTATTTTTTTTTTTTTGCTTTTTTTCTCCACTGCTGACCTTATCAACAGTTAATTATCTAAGTTTCAAAAAAAAATCGGGGCACCTGGGTGGCACAGCGGTTAGGCGTCTGCCTTTGGCTCAGGGCGTGATCCCGGTGTTATGGGACCGAGCCCCACATCAGGCTCCTCCGCTATGAGCCTGCTTCTTCCTCTCCCACTCCCCCTGCTTGTGTTCCCTCTCTCGCTGGCTGTCTCTATCTCTGTCGAATAAATAAATAAAATCTTAAAAAAAAAAATCATCATTGTTCATTGTTGAAGGGCATCGAGAGGACATAACTGCTGGCTGACCCTTGAGCTGGCCATGGGCAACGGGAGACCCCTTACCCTCTCCCCATCCTTGCCATGAACGTTCTGCCCACCATTCCCACTCTGGGGGTCATTTCAAGAATGCAGCCTCGTGAGTAACGCGTTAAGACCATCTGGACTGTGAATGTGACACTACTCCGTTAAGAGCTCTACATAAACTTGTCTGATTCTGGTGGGTGGGTGCAGAGATGTACTACAAGGCCTTCCAAGACAGGTCTCGCCTGTCAGTCCCCTTGCTTATGAAACCTGCCGCCTGCCCACCTGGAGACATCTGCCTCTTCTTTGGTCTCTCCTTGCCCTCCACGGACAGGTGCCGGCTTCGGATTTCACCCTCAGAACACCCACATTTGATTAAGAGTCTAATGTGGTAATTTATCGGAAGGGATTCAAGACACTAGAGTTCATCAGTTTGTACTTAAGAATTCCTACCCCAATTACAAATTCGGAAACATTAATGTGTGATCTGTAATTTACCTCTGATGTCCACATAGCAAGTTAAATCAATATTTTAGCCCCAAACTCACATTAATAATTTCCTTAGTTAAGAATTAATTAACCCTAAATAAAAACTGTAAAAGTCAGCCAAGACTATAATAAAGATGTACAACGAATAACATCTTACTGCACTTGGATACTTTGGGAAAATATGTCAATTAAGCACAAAGCTACTCGAGGGGCTCTCTGTGTGGCTCATTCAGTTAAGTGGCTGCCTTTGGCTCAGGTCATGATCCTGGAGTCCTGCGATCGAGCTCCGCATCGGGCTCCCTGCTCAGCGGGAGCCCGCTTCTCCCTCTGCCTTTGCCCCCCTCCCCCAGGCTTGGGCACTAAAGAAAAAAGCCACTTGAAAAAAAGAGAAAAAAAGTCCACTTGGTTTAAAAGTTCACTAAACTGATTCTTTAAGGCATTCCCATAGATAGGCTTATCCTGATTAAAAAATTAAATAGAATACAGACTCTAAGTTTCTTATAACATCTGTGATTGGCCTCCTATTTTCTGCCCAACCCACTACCTGATGTCCAGGTGCCTTAATGTTGCTGGACAGCCTTACCGCACACCAAAAAGAGATGGAAGCTCCTGAGATTAAACCCATTCCTTTCTGTGCTTGTTTTAACCAAAATATCAAAGCTGAGAAAATCTGATGAGGAAAAGGGTATAGACTGATTTAATATGGAGATGCTGAAAAAGGATCCTGGCAGACACCATGGAAACAGACGGTCACGCTTCTAGAAAACCCATTAACTACTAACACTAACCCTGGTTGGCTTAGATAGCTAATGAGAAAAAAACGTGTGATCAAAATTCACTGTTCCCAAACCATCTGTGGTTTCTCTCTCCTTGTTCTTTTTCCTCTTACATAAATCTTGCTTTCGCCTTGGTTGGAAATCAACCTTAAAAACTGGTCTCGTGACACAAGTAAAATAGTGTTTCTGAATTATTTGTTGACATAAAATCAAACTCAACGTCAAAGACTTCTGAGGATCCCATGGTTTAACCCAACTTCGGTCAACTGGAATTTTAACTCAATCTAATTTTAGATTTTTTTTTTGATTAGGTATACAAAATAAAATTTCACAGGCTAAAAATATAAATCAAGGGTAATCTCTAAAAGGACAGCACGTAACTCCCAAACCATTAGAGGGAAACAAACTGAGCAACAGGGGGAAAAAAAGAATACTATCTAGAAATGGCTTAGAAAGTAGAAAAGAGTGAGAAAGAAAATAGAAGATAGGATTCACCTTAATTACTTTGAGTGAAAAAAGCCAAATCCCTCCCAATCAAGTAACCTACTGTGTGATTCCATTTGCATGAAATTCTAGAAAAGGCAAACTTATCTAGAGATAGAAAGCAACTCAGTGGTTGCCCAAGGAAAGGGAGGGGGCTGGTTGCCAGAAAGACCATGGCATGATTATAGAGGTCTGGAACTTTCAATCTCTCTGCGACCACTAGGAGGGGAACAAGGGCTGGAGATTGAGCTTATCATCAATGAACAATGACTTACTCAAATCATGCCTATGTCATAAACTCCACAAACATCCCTAAATGATGAAGTTTGGAAAGTTCCTGGTTGGTAAACGGACTGCGGTGCTGTGAGTGTGGTGTGCCCAGCAAGGGAATGGAAGCTCTGGGCCTGTTCTCCCACACCCCACCCTGTGCATCTCTTCTACCTGGCTGCTCCTGAGTTATACCCTTTTAAAGCCCTTTAAAATAAATGGGTAATTCCAAGTAAAGTGCTTTCCCAAGTTCTGTGGGTTGTTCTAGCCAATTATCGAAACTGAGGGGGTTGTGGAAACTCTGAATTCATAGCTGGTTGGTCAGAAGTACAGGAGCCAACCTTGGGACTTGCCACTGGCTTCTGACGTAGGGGCAGTCTTGTAGAACCCCTTAACCTGTGGGGTCTGCAATCACTCTGGGTTGTTTCAGAACTGAACTGCGTGTTGAACACCCTGTTGGTGTCCAGAGAGCTGAGAACCAGAAGGTGTGAGGAAAAAAAACCAAACCCACACGTATGGTGTTAGAAGCGTTATAAACAAACACATATCAGATACACATGCTTCCTGGGCTTGACCAGTCAAGTGCAGCAGAGTAAAAAAGGCTTCTCAACAAACGGCTGTGTCTAGTCCTCTGCAGTGCCAGGGAACTCACTACTTCCTGAAGCAACACAACCCCAACTTTTCAAAGCAGGGGAGGAACCCCCAACCACAGCAACCGTTTCCGTAAGCAGCAGCACTGTTATCAAAGGGCGTGATATGGAACCCTTCTGGGGCACACAGGGGCAGGCATCACCTTGATTTCAGAGGAAGACTCGGAAGCCTATGATGAGGGTTACGTAACTTAGCAAAGCTGATGGCTACTAAAGGACTAAGGGGCGGAACCTGAGTCCAAATCAGATTCCTCCCCCGCTCCCAGACTGTCCTGGGAAAGCTCACGAAGGCTTGCTGCAGTCTACATGCTAACATAAGACACAGTTCCCAGGGAGAGTGACGAGAGTAGCCACACTGCCGGCTGGTCCTGCGCTGAACTGCTGCCCGACAAATCACTCTCAGCTCTCCTCAGAGCCAGGAGCAGGTAACCCATTCTACAGATGCGAAAATGGAAGACTGGGGAAGGAAAGCAAACCGTCCGACACTGCACAGCTAGCTGGTGCCAGAAAGACACATACACCCCACGTGCAGGGAGTCATCTCACGGTTAAACGCTCGACTCAGGGGCCTTCAAATCCCATCCTCAGGACACACTAGCTTTGTGACCATAGCCACCCAACATACTTGCCCGAGACCCCTCCGCTGGCCCAGACAACGTAAAAGCACTTCACGGAAGAAGCAACCACCTTCAAGACGACTGTGGGCTTCCTACACTTCCCGCTGCAGCCCTATGCACCACCACTTTTCTTACTTTTTAAGGAATCGTGAGGCCAGCACTGTCTGCTTCCCTTCTTCCTCCTCTGAGTCAGAATCAGAAGACGTGGAACCCGTGTCCCAGTCTTCATCATCTTCTGAATCTTCCGAATCCTCATCATCATCCTTAGAGAAATAAAAGAATCAGTAGGAAAAGAATGGGGAGACTGACTAGTCTCCCTGCTCTCCCTACTGACCCAAGTTCCAGGGGTTTTCAGGAGCAGAACAAGAGTGAATATTCATGAATCAGCAATATGAAGCGCTGGACTGGACCACCAAGACCCAGAGAGAAGTGCAGACTTGCTCCAGGAACACACAGCTCCCCAGGGGGCAGACCTGGGTCCCGAATCTAGTGCTCCAGGTTCCAGGTAGCTCCGTGCTCTGATCCAAGATGAAAGCTTTACTCAAACCAGAATCTACTAAACCCCGCCCCTCCCAAGCCTAGGGCTCTGAAAGTCGTCTTCTCCCCAGGAACCTGAGAATAGTCCATGGCAGGCAAATCACACTTCGTAGTCTCGCCCTGGCTCTTACCTCCATCTTTTTGAGGAACTTGCGACTCTCCCCAGAAGGAGCTTCTGATTTCTTCTTCAGGAAAGCTGCAGCACTGACTCCATCCTCATCCTCATCCTCATCTGAAGAGCCTGGGGGGTAAGGAGAGAGAAAAGAGAGTGGTGAAGAGCGAGGAGGAGCAACCAAGAAAGCATGCCAAGGGAACCCCCCGACTGTGGACTTGTAACCCTGCGCAGTGAGGGCCCCCCCTCACCTTCTGAATCCTCCTCATTCTTCTCAGCATCTTCGTCTGCTGACTGCTCAGGGTTCTTAACCAAGTGAGATGCGAGAATAATTAATGATGCCTGTCAACCACCACCCCATCCTCCCCAACCTCCCTCTCCACCCCAGAGACATGCATGCTGATCCCTTCTCCAGGCATGCCTTCCATTTGCAAATGCTCTTCTGTCTTGCTCAGGGCGTCACTGTCCCCATAGTTCAGAAAGTCTGCCTCAAGCATCCCCACCTGCTTGTAATTTGTAATGTGGGCCTCGAAATCTCGGTTGTATTTTCGGATCTTCTGGCGCAGGGTGCTCAGGGCCTTGGCGTTGTTCTTGTTCATCTTCTTCTTCCCTTCCTTATCTTCCCATAGCTAAAGGACAGCCGAGGGAAGAAAGGGAGAACAGGGATGTGAGACTAAGCAGTATTTCCTAACCGCCAGGCTTCACCACAACCATGATGAGTTTTGCTATCTGTACACCACCTGTACTGCTTACCAACTGTATTTGTTAACTTATTTTTTTTTAAAGATTCTCTGTGTGTCACCACCAAGAAAAAAAAATCACAAATAAGAGTATGAAAATAAATATGATTAAAACTCTTGGCCAAAAAAGGTCCCTCTCCTTGCTTCACCCCCCTTTTTCTCAGGTTCCAGGAAGTACTGTATGTACAGCAAGAGGAGACAGGATCCCTGAAGGTGGGTTAGGAGCAGGCCCCAGGTCCGCAATCCCCTCTGGATCCTCCAGAACCCACAGGAATCACACCTCATTAAGATAGTCCTCCAGATCAGCCAGGATGCGGATATAGAACCGGGGGACGCCTTCCTTGTCCACAATGCTCTTAGCCTTCCCATATGCTTTTCCCAGGAGCTCAAACTCTTCCAGGCACTTGGTGACATCCCGAATCTTCATGGCATTACGGATGGTCCGGATGAGGTTGGTCAGCTCCTCAAACCTGGGTTGGGAGCCCAAAACCACATTGGATATGCCCACCAACACCAGAAAACCCATGACTGCTACAGAGATTCCCCGTCATCTGGCCTCCCCATGGCCTCACCTCTTGTCCTTAGCACTTCGGACAACTCTCTTGGTATCTTCTTCATCCTCACTCAGCAACAATGGCCTGTTCGAAAAAACAAAGACCATTAACTTCCCTTCCTTGCTCCGGTCTTTTCAAGTGATCTCTATTTCCCTTCTCAGATGGAGCAGAAAGAATGGAATTATTCAGGCCATCATACTTGATGCTTCCTTTCAAAGCCTCATCATACACAACTTAATCATTTACACCTACTTCACGTATGCCCTTTTGTCAAACACTGTTGCACATACAAGGATGATCATTCCATCTACTCAAAAATAAACACAGGGGGGCGCCTGGGTGGCACAGCGGTTAAGCGTCTGCCTTCAACTCAGGCCGTGATCCCGGCGTTATGGGATCAAGCCCCACATCAGGCTCCTCCGCTATGAGCCTGCTTCTTCCTCTCCCACTCCCCCTGCTTGTGTTCCCTCTCTCGCTGGCTGTCTCTTTCTCTGTCAGATAAATAAATAAAATCTTTTTAAAAAATAAATAAATAAAATAAACAGGTATTTACTTACTGGGTCAGAAAACTAATTACATGAAAACACAAGTAACTAAGTACTGAAAGAAGTCAAGGAAAAAAGGGTACTTCAGCTAGAATGAATGGAAAAGGCTTTAAGAAGGTGGTACTTGAATTAGATCATAGAAACCAATGTTTGCAAGAGTGGGAGAGGCCAAGGGCAAGGAAAAAGTCCTAATGGCTTTAACACCTCCTGGCACTTTTCTTTAAGAGACTAGACCACAGACAACATTCAGATGGCAATATATCTCTTTTCTTTTCATTTTATTAATTTTCCAATTATTTTGTATTTTAGAATAAGTGCTATTGGTTTTCCAATTGTGGCAATAATATAAAATCATATTCCGATGGGCATATGTGCATATTTACATGTATTATTAAACAGTGGTACAGGGATATAGAAAAGGTGCAAGTGGCATGTATGAAGGAAGTTCGAGAAACAGTCCACTGCTTCAAAAAGTGAAAACAATTTTTAATTTACAGAGCTGGGGAAGGGTATTTATTTACTTATTTTTAAATTATTTTAGGGGCGCCTGGGTGGCTCAGTCGTTAAGCGTCTGCCTTCCGCTCAGGGCGTGATCTCGCGTTATGGGATCGAGCCCCGCATCAGGCTCTCCCGCTGGGAGCCTGCTTCTTCCTCTCCTACTCCCCCTGCTTGTGTTCCCTCTCTCTCTCTCTCTGTGTCAAATAAATAAATAAAATCTTTAAAAATAGATAAATAAATAAATTTTATCTATTTATTTGACAGAGCCCAAGCAGGCACAAGCAGGGGAGGTAGAGGGATTAGCAGATACCCCGATGAGCAGGGAGCCCGATGTGGAGCTCTGTGGAGCTCGATCCCAGGACCATGGACTCACGACCTGAGCCTAAGGCAGACGCCTAACTAACTGAGTTACCCAGGCACCCCAGGAGAAGGGTATTTAAGTGAATATCAAAGAGAGGAAAATAACAGATGATGGTGAGCCAGCCCGCAGTACCAGGTGGCTGGGCTTTCAGAGCCACATCGAGCAGCTCTCAAGTAACTAGGACTTTCGGAGTCTGATGCCGAGCGGAGGAGCGGTGGTAGAGAGGCCACGGACATGCAGGCCAATTAAAAAGCTGATGCAACAGACCCAGCCAGTGGGCAATCTCTTCTGACTCTATCACCTTGTACCCGGCGGGTAGACTCCCACATTCACGGCGCCCTGAGGCGTGAAGGGCTGTCCCTTCAACAATGCTTTGGTCCCTTAAACTCTCGACATCCCCAGAACCCGCTCTCGCCGCGTCCTTGCACACCTCGTCGTCGCCCCCACCTGCATTCCCTCCCACATACGCAGCCTTCCGGAGCCTGCCGAACTACGCACTCCCCGAGTGGTCACTACGGCGCAGGCCCCCCACTCACTGTTTGCCGTAGTTACCCCCGACGGGTTTGGTGACGAGTTCCTCCCCCGACAGAGACGACTCGGACTCGCTGTCCGAACCGGTGGTGAAAAACCGCGACATGGCGACGGCACTGAGGGGCTACGGCGGGCGCAGCCGGACCTGCGGGAAAGCCGGAGTCACAGACAAGGAGGGGTCAGGGTCCCCACCTCCCGACCCCCACCTCTCACCATCCCCGTAAGCACCCCGATCTGCGTCCCCTCCTCAAAAGACAAGGCCCAAGAAATACACACCGTCTGAGCTCGCGAGTCACACCGTGTAGCCGGAACGCCGGAAACGCGAAAAGAGGGAAGATGGGACCTATACGTCACTTCCGGGAGGCAATGACGAACTATACCGGCGACTACAACTCCCAGTGGTCTTCGCGCCACGCAGGGGCGGGGACAGGCCTGATGTAACCTTGGCGGGCAGAGCGGAGCCTGGAGAGTCTCAAAGCCGACTGTCAACGTTTTGTTACTCGCAGATACCCAACCTCACCCAGCACGTGCGGAATCAGAATTTCAGGGCCAGGAGTTTCCTTTTTTTTTTTTTTTAAAGCGCCCACGTAACGCTGATGAGCTGCTAGGTTTTGGAGCTAGGCTTAGAGCAAACTTCAAATTAGACCTTGGATACAAATCCTGGCTCTGCCACTTTGTGTGAATTTAGGCAAATTTCCTAACCTCCCTGTGCTTCTTTCTCCCCAACTATAAAATGGTTGTGTGAGAGTTAAATGACTTAGTATATGTGAAGCATTTAGGGCAGTGCCATGTACAAAATAAACATATAATAAGTAATTAGCTAGTATTCACTCATTGTTCCACAAATACTGATTTACCAAGCATTTATTATGAACCAGCAGTGTCCTAGGCACTGACTACACCAGTGAATAAGACAGAAATGGTCCCTGACTTCACAAGGAACTCATATTCTATTGAAGTGGCATAAATAAACAAGTAAATAAATAATTTCTGATAGTAATTAGCACCATAAAGATTTTAAAGTAACAGGTTAGACAGGAAGATTATTTTAGATAGGAAGGGCAGAGCCTCTGAAGAGGTGACATTTGAGTTGAGATCCAAATGACAGAAAGAAGGGAGCCATGCAGATGGTCTTCTAGGGAAAGAGCATTCCCAACTCTTCGTCTAGGGAAGGGAAACAGCAAGTGTAAAGGCCCTGAGGCAGAAATGAACTCGGCCAGGTTCTGGGACTAAAGGGAATGCCTGTGTGTTATCAGTGAAGCGAGCAGGCATTAATAGTATAGAAGTAGACCGTACTAGGTCACGCAGGTCCTTATAGGCCTGTGGATTTAAATCCAGGTGAGTCGAAGAAACCATCAGCGGGGTTTTTAACAGCACAGGGACTGTTTTCCATTTTTAAAGGTAGTTCATTCAGTATTTGCTGCATTTCTGGACCTGTGTTTAGCATTGAAGGCACAGTGGTCCCCTGAAAGAGAAGTAGGAATTAGCAGACTGAAGGGAAAGAAGGAGGCCACTTTGGGTAGAGAAAACAGTGTGAAAATCCTGGAGGCAGGAACGCTGGGGTACATTGGGGTTAGAATGTGGCAGGGCCTCTCCACATGTCTTGGCCTGTCGCCTCTGTTCTTCTTCCCTTCCCTTTTTCTCTGTCTCCCTTTCTCTCTCTCTCCTTTCCTCCCTTCTTCCCTCCCTCCCCACAGATCCACTTGATTCTGACACCAACCTCTTCACCTCCCCAAACGGAAAAGGAACGCACAGCAACTCCTAAGGGGAAAGGAGGTGGAGGGAGGTAAAAATCAATGTCACTGAAGATGAAGAAATGCCAATTCACACTACAGGAAGGCTACGGATTTTAGAGTGGCTTCCCATTACTCCCAACACCCTATGAGTGGCAAAAAAAAAAAAAAAAATCCTATTGAACTCTATTTTTTACCAATCCTTTACTAAGTCATTATGGAAAATTTCAATTTAACAGGGAGGTGGGGTGGCTTTTTAAATGAATTTTTTATTGAAGTGTAACATAGATTCAGACAAGTGACTGGTCATAAGGGTACAGCTCGATGAGTTTTCTTAAAGTGAGCGCGCCTGTATAACCAGCACTCACATCAAAAACAGGACGTGGCCAGATTCCCTGCACCCCGAAGTTCCACTCTTGTAACCCTCTCCACTTACTACCCAGCGGGCTTCTTAAATTTAATTTTTTATTATAAAAATTTCAAGCATAGAGACAAAAATAAAGACTATTCTTTTTTATATAAAGATTTTTTAAAGATTTTATTTATTTATTCGACAGAGATAGAGACAGCCAGCGAGAGAGGGAACACAAGCAGGGGGAGTGGGAGAGGAAGAAGCAGGCTCCCAGCAGAGGAGCCTGATGTGGGGCGCGATCCCATAACGCCGGGATCACGCCCTGAGCTGAAGGCAGACGTTTAACCGCTCTGCCACCCAGGCGCCCCTTTATATAAAGATTTTAAAAATCAGTTAATTAATTTGTCAGAGAGATAACAAGAGAGAGAGAGAGCACAAGCAGGAGGAGCAGCAGGCAGAGGGAGAGGGAGAAGTAGGCTCCCCACCGAGCAAGGAGCCTGACACAGGGCTCGATCCCAGGACCCTTAACCGACTGAGCCACCCAGGCACCCCAAGAATAAAGATTATTCTAATGAGCATCCATGTACCCACAATCCACCCAGTGTGGTCACAACGTAATATGATACCACGTGCCACATTTGGTGCAGTTTTTTTTTTTTTAAGAAAAATTAAAAAACACACTCAGGACCTCCTGGGTAAATGGAGGTCTTAATGGAACAAGGTTCATGGTTCAACCACAAATATTTTTAAGGCAAAATATTAGTGTGTGCCAAGCCCTTTCACATGGACGATCTTTCTCTTAATGCATGGACACAATTACAAAATGTAATTACGTTTGTTAAATGTACATTACAAAATGTAAATGATACAGAGGAATGAACGGGGAAGAAGAAATCTCTTTCCAGGGGCGCCTGGGTGGCACAGCGGTTAAGCGTCTGCCTTCGGCTCAGGGCGTGATCCCGGCGTTATGGGATCGAGCCCCACATCGGGCTCCTCTGCTAGGAGCCTGCTTCTTCCTCTCCCACTCCCCCTGCTTGTGTTCCCTCTCTCGCTGGCTGTCTCTATCTCTGTCAAATAA
Organism: Ursus maritimus; assembly: GCF_017311325.1. Classification (NCBI taxonomy): domain Eukaryota; kingdom Metazoa; phylum Chordata; class Mammalia; order Carnivora; family Ursidae; genus Ursus; species Ursus maritimus. The sequence continues at coordinate 17,429,212 of NW_024424452.1, read as the reverse complement.
ATAAATAAAATCTTAAAAAAAAAAAAAAGAAATCTCTTTCCCAGCCCTGACTCCCAGTTCCTCAGTTTCTCTCCCCAGAGGCAAACACAATCATTGGGTTACAGTGTTAATCTTCCACACATTTCTCTGTATATATAGCTAAGATATGTAAGAGGATACAGAGTTATGTGTGTATGTGTATGGCTATGGCTTATATCAATAAACATATAGATAGCTAGGTATCTGGTAGATCCTCACTGATATAATCCTTATGATACACATACATACATATATCTATATCTTTTTTTTTTAAAGATTTTATTTATTTATTTATCTGACAGAGAGAGAGACAGCCAGCGAGAGAGGGAACATAAGCAGGGGGAGTGGGAGAGGAAGAAGCAGGCTCCCAGAGGAAGAGCCCGATGTGGGGCTCGATCCCACAACGCCGGGATCACGCCCTGAGCCAAAGGCAGACGCTTAACCGCTGTGCCACCCAGGCGCCCCTCATATATCTATATCTTTTTATGTATCTATATTTATACAGGGAGATATATCAATAGAGATATAGAATATATGTATATCCTCACCTTTTTCGTTACACAAATCATAGCATTCTTTTTGCGCTCTTCTGTATCTTTTTTCATTATTCACATATCTTGCAGCTCTTTGTATAAGGCATGTGGACCTTTCTCATTCTTTTTCATGGCAGACCACTGTACCATTATATCATGAGCCATAAAATGCATTTCCTCACACTCCTCTTGATGAAAGCCTCTTTTAAGTCTTCACAACAACCCTTTACAGAAGAGGATGCTGAGGGGCACCTGCGTGGCTCAGTCGTTAAGCGTCTGCCTTCGCTCAGGGCGTGATCCCAGGGTCCTGGGATGGAGCCCTGCATCGGGCTCACTGCTCCACTGGGAGCCTGCTTCTTCCTCTCCCACTCCCCCTGCTTGTATTCCCTCTCTCGCTGGCTGTCTTTCTGTTGAATAAATAAATAAATAAAATCTTAAAAAAAAAAAAAAGAGGATGCTGACCCCTACGAGGTCAAGTGACTTGCCCAAGATCCCACGGCTAGCCTGTATTCCAACACAAACATTATTTCATGGCCATCAGAACTGTTGAGAGCTTCTCTGTTTCAGAGCTAGACCCTGACAATTATTTGAGTTACCACAGCTTAGTCTTGTGACTAGGATAGCAGAGGAAAGAAAACCTGAGAATTTCTTCCTTTATGAGGCTAACTAGGCTTCATAACTGGAGCCAAGCGTAACATGGGCGTTTTTAATGGGCGAATTTTGTTACTGCTTAGATTTTGATGGGGTCCTTAATGGGCCCGGAGCAGGAAGGATACCCTGGCAGAGCTTTGATCAGTCTGGTGCCTACAGTTCATGTGGGCGTCACGTTTTCCCTGGCAGATCGTTCCTGAATGCCTGTAATAATGCAACCAGCAAGCCGAAAGGTGTTAGTCATTGCTGGCATTTGAACAGGAACTTCAAATGCATACAGGCATTTGAAAGTCATGACAAACTTGTAGGTAGGCAGGCAAAGCAGCTACTGCTAATCTCATCCTATGGACAAGAAAACCCAAACTCTGAAAGAGCCCCTGGTGGCTAAGCTAGTGACAGAGTGAGGTCCCCAAAACCAGATCCTTCAATCCCGAGGCCACAGAAGACTCTTCTGGATACACTGTCTTACTTTCTAATGTTGATCAAAGGGATACATTATAATTGTAAGAGGGGAATGGCCTGAGAGGAGACGGAGGACCAAGCACAAGCAAAGGGGAAGGAGAAGGGTGGAATTAAGACTCCCCTCTGGGGGGCGCCTGGGTGGCTCAGTCGTTAAAGCGTCTGCCTTCGGCTCAGGGCGTGATCCCGGCGTTCTGGGATCGAGCCCCACATCAGGCTCCTCCGCTGGGAGCCTGCTTCTTCCTCTCTCACTCCCCTGCTGTGTTCCCTCTCTCGCTGACTGTCTCTGTGTCACATAAATAAATAAAATCTTTAAAAAAAAAAAAAAAGACTCCCCTCTGGGACTAAACCCTAGCATGCTCTCTCTTCTCACTCCGCTCCAGCCACGGAGACCTCTGTTCTGGTAGATTCAGTGTCCCATTTCTTAAAACAAATATCTTGACGCGTTATGAAATTTATAGAGACTATAACCTTCTGACACACACAATTTTTTGTTTTTACTTTGTGTGTTTTATTTTCCCCAATAGCCCCCGAGCTCCTTGAAGACAGGGATAGTATCCTTACACATCTTAGTATCTCCCTCCGTGCATTTCAGTACGTGCTCAATCGCAGGTTGCTGTTTTGATTGCTATTGAAAGGAAAGGCAACATACAGACAGCAAAGTGCGCCGACTGTTTCCACGTGCACCCTCGTGTTAGTTCTGCCTGTCCTTGAGATTCAGATACATAGAATTACAACGTGTGTCCCTTTTTGTGTCTGGCCTCTTTTGGAAGCCTGTGAGATTCATCCATGTTGTTAGGAAGTGGTAGGTCCTCCTGTTATGATTGCTCAATCCTTTCCAACCGTGTAACTACGCCATAATGTGTTAATTCTCCTGTTGAGTTGGGGGGTGCCCAACCTGGGCTATGGTGAGTAAAGCTTTTATCAACATTTTCATACCAGTCTTTCTGTGGACATAAATACTTATCTTCTTGGGTGAGATAGACCCATAGCTAGACCATAGAGGAAGTGTTTATTCTGCTTCAGTAAATACTGCTATATTCTAACTGCATTTGTAAAGGAGAAAAAGGAAAATATTCTTTATGTAAGACATGTATTGGGCGCCTGGGTGGCTCAGTCGGTCAAGCGTCTGCCTTCGGCTCAGGTCATGATCCCAGGGTCCTGGGTTCGAGTCCCATGTCAGGCTCCCTGCTGGGGAGTGGGGAGTCCGCTTCTGCCTCTCCCTCAGCCCCTCCCCCTGTTCATGCTCTCTCTCTCTCTCTCTCTCTCTCGCTCTCTCTCAAATAAATAAATAAAATCTTTAAGAAAAACCATGTACTTACATATGTAAATGATAAGGTGTGACTTCCCTAGACGATGTAAAGAAGTAGTCAGAGATTGGCACCTACTTGCAATGACATAGTTTGGATTTATGAGAAGACAACTGTAATATGAACAAATGTTGAACTTTTTCCTTTATAGTTGATATTTTGAAAGAGGTATGTGTATATATATATATATATATATATATATATATATATATATACTCAGCCTTTTTACATGTATTTAGGATCACAGTGAACGAGGCAGCTACGACGGCAGCCAAAAAACAATAGGTTTTACTATGAGTGTTGCCTTCGGTGAAGGGACTTCCCAAATATAATGAACAGCTCTTGGTTAAGATCCAAACAGAACAAAATGCAATCTTCTTTCAATGTACGTCATAGTTGAATAACTGGAAAATTCAGTGTATATTAAAAGCAAGCAAGAGGGATGCCTGAGTGGCTCAGTTGGTTAAGCGTCTGCTTTCAGCTCAGGTCATGATCTCAGGGTCCTGGGATCGAGCCCCATCAGGCTCCTTGCTCAGCAGGGAGGCTGCTTCTCCTGCCTGCAGCTCCTCTTGCATGTGCTCGCTCTCTTTCTCTCTCTCTCTCTGACAAAGAAATAAAATCTTAAAAAAAAAAAAAAAGCAAGCAAGATATATCTCGAGTTCACATGTAAAATGAAGTTAGATTCTTGGCATATATTGTTAGATGTCTGGTGGGGACACTGAGAAGCCACTCAGCCGTGGGAAATTGGCCCTCCCCCTGTAAGGGCGATGCCTTCATTCATAGTGAGATTCAAAACCCCCGCAAACTTCCAAAATGACCAGAGGGGGCAGTGTCACCCCACTGAGAACCACTGTCCAAGACCTGTTCTGTTCAGTATGGTCAACAATAGTCATCTGTCACTTGTCATATATTAAATGAAATTAAAAGTGCAGTTTCTCAGTCATACTAGCCACATTTCAAGTGCTTAAAAACCACATGTAGCAAAAACTACCCACATAGAAAAGTCCAGGTCCATATGGTTCCGCTGGTTAATAATTCTGCAACTACTTAAAGAATTAACACCAGTTCTTCACAAATTCTTTGAGAAAATAGAAGAGGGACTACTTCCCAACTGATTCTATGAGGTCAGCATTACCCTGATACCAAAACCAGACAAAAGTGACACGAGAAAACTTCAGACCAATATCTCTTATGAATAGAGACACAAAGATTCTCAACAAAACACTAGAAAATCTGGGGCGCCTCAGGGCGTGATCCCGGAGTTCTGGGATCGAGCCCCACATCAGGTTCCTCTGCTGGGAGCCTGCTTCTTCCTCTCCCACTCCCCCTGCTTGTGTTCCCTCTCTCACTGACTGTCTCTCTCTCTCTCTGTCAAATAAATGGGTAAAATCTTAAAAAAAAAATACTAGAAAATCTAACACACAGGGGCGCCTGGGTGGCACAGCGGTTAAGCATCTGCCTTCAGCTCAGGGCGTAATCCCGGCGTTATGGGATCGAGCCCCACATCAGGCTCTTCTGCTATGAGCCTGCTTCTTCCTCTCCCACTCCCCCTGCTTGTGTTCCCTCTCTCGCTGGCTGTCTCTATCTCTATCGAATAAATAAATAAAATCTTAAAAAAAAAAAGAAAATCTAACACACAAACCATGACCGAGTGAGATTTATTAGGAATGCAAAGTCGGGTTAGCATATGGAAATGAGTTAATGTAAGGCACCATGTCAAAAAAAGAAAAACCACGTGATCATTCAATATGCAAAGAAAAAAAAAGGATTTGACTAACATGCAAAACATCTTCATGATAAAAACACATTACAAACTAGGAACAGAAGGGAACTTCCTCAGTATGATATACAGGACATCTACAAAAAATCCACAGCTAACATCATACTTAATGATGAAAGATTGAAAGCTTTTCTCCTAAAATCAGGAACAAGACAAGAAGTCTACTCTCACAACTTCTATTCAATGCTGTGCTAGCGTTTCTAGCCAAGGCAATTCAGCAAAAAAGTCAAATAAAAGATATCTAGATTAGATAGGTTTGCAGGGGACAGACCTTGTATATAGAAAATCCTATGGAATTTACCAAAAACCTATTGGAAATTATAATGAGTTTAGCAAGGTTGGAGGGTAAAAGATCCATAGACAAAAAGCAATTGTATTTTTGTACATTTATAAAGACCAATCCAAAAAGGAAGTTAAGAAAACAATTCCACTGGGGCAACTGACTCTTGATCTTGGCTCAAGTCATGCTCTCAGGGTCGAGAGATCGAGCCCCACGTCAGGCTCCTCATTGGACATGGAGCCGGCTTAAGATTCTCCCTCTCTTTCTCCCTCTGCCCCTACCACCTCTCTAAAAAACAAAACAAAATAATTCTACTTACAAAGGCACCAACAAAGAATGAAATGCTTAGAAATAAATTTAACAAAAGAAGTGCAAAATGTATGCTCTGAAACTAGAAAGCATTCCTGGAAGAAAATAAAGATCTAAGTAAGAGGAAAGACATCCCATGTTCATGGATCAAAAGAGTCAATGTTGTTAAGTTGGTAATACTTCCAAAACTGATCTACAGGTTCAGTGCAATCCCTATCAAAATCACAACTTGCTCTTTGTAGAAATTGACAAGCTCATCGTAAAATTCGCAAAACATTTTTTTAAAATATCTTATGTATTTATTTGTCAGAGAGAAAGAGAGTCCAAGCTGGGGGAGCAGCAGGCAGAGTAGGCAGAGGGACTAGCTTTTCAGACTCATGATTTCGATAGGAGCATTAAGCGTCCCTTAAAAAATTTATATTACAAGTCATTTAATGAAAAATATTAAGTGAATAAAAGTATTGTTATGCACAGACATGGCAAACATGGGAGTATGGGAAACACTGCTGAGCCAGCATTAGTTACTTTAAAAATATATAACGACTTGTGCATTTTACTATATAAAAATTGTACCAAAAAAAAGGACTGTACAAAAATACTGGACTCTAGTTAAGGCACATGCTGAAGCGTTTAGAGGGAAGTGTATTAGGGGCGTCTGGCTGACTCACTCCGGTGGAGCATGAGAGTCTTGATTGCGGGATTGTGGGTTCGAGCCCCATGCTAGACGTAGAGATTACTTAAAAACAAAATATTGGGGCGCCTGGGTGGTTCAGTCAGTTAGGCATCTGCCTTCGGCTTGGGTCACAATCCCGGGGTCTTGGGATCAAGTCCTGCATATGGCTCCCTGCTCAGTGGGAAGTCTGCTTCTTCCTCTCCCTCTGCTGCTCCCCCTGCTTGTGCTGTCAAATAAATAAAATCTTTTTAAAAATAAAACAAAGTCTTTAAAAAAACCATAGGGAAGTGTATTAAAGCCAGCCTCCTGCTTTGAAATACAGTACAAAAATCAGAGACTCATTTGGATAGAGTGTTACATATGTGATAAAGTAATGTAGCAAAATCTTCACCACAGAACCCAGGTGGTGCCTACGGGAGCACTTATCGTATGGGGCGCCTGGGTGGCTCAGTCGTTAAGCATCTGCCTTCAGCTCAGGGCGTGATCCTGGAGTTCTGGGATCGAGCCCCATGTCAGGCTCTTCCCACGGAAGCCTGCTTCTTCCTCTCCCACTCCCCCTGCTTGTGTTCCCTCTCTCGCTGGCTGTCTCTATCTCTGTCAAATAAATAAATAAAATCTTAAAAAAAAAAAAAAAGGAGCACTTATTGTAGGCATTCTTTCAACCTCTCTGTATGTTTGTAAACTTACATGTTGGGGGAAAATATACGTAGATTGCCCCATACAGTGAATGAATGAATGAATGAATGAGTAAAGCCTCAAAGACTAGGTAGAAATCTGCTGAAATGCTTTCTTTCTTTCTTTTTTTTTTTTTAAGGATTTTATTTATTTATTTGACAGAGATAGAGACAGCCAGCGAGAGAGGGAACACAAGCAGGGGGAGTGGGAGAGGAAGAAGCAGGCTCATAGCGGAGGAGCCTGAGGTGGGGCTCGATCCCACAATGCTGGGATCACGCCCTGAGCCGAAGGCAGACGCTTAACCGCTGTGCCACCCAGGCGCCCCTGAAATGCTTTCTTTATACTCTCCTGCATATATTCCAAAGTGGGTTTGTATTACTCATATAACAAGAGAACATTTTTTTCCAAGCAGAAAAATGCCACAGGAGTCAATTAATAAAACTGATAAAATAGGAATTTATTCTGAGGACGTAACGCCATGAAGAAACTCCCGAAGGCCAGCCTGGGAGTGGGCAAAAACTGCTGGCTCGCTCACAGGGGAACAAGACCTCAGCACGTCTCTGCACCCCAGCCGCTCAGGGAAGCCTGGGGCAGAGCTCGTGGGCGAGCTCTGGGCTGCAGGCCCGCGGTCTGTCTTGCCGGCCTGTCAGTACAGGCCCGAGTGAGAAAGCAGAGCATCACGGCAGGTGACAAAGGAAGTCGTGCAGAGGCAGGGCCAAGAGCCCCGACAGGGAGATTCCCAAAGTGTCGGAGATGCAGGCGGCTGCCATGGCAAATTCCCGATGCTCATCACTTGTCTGCGGAGGGCAGGAAGCAGGGGTGAGGCTTTAGTCCTGGCCACCCCGGCCCAGGCCTTCCCCAGAGAGGCCTCCCCGCGCCCTCGCCCAGCTGGTGCTGACCTCCAGGGCGATGTTGTGGAAGGTGTTCACGTAGGCAGCCCCTCCGAGGAGCCCCTCATACAGAATGATCAGGAAGACGAGGTAGATGCTGGGCAGGAAGTTCAACCACACGTCCACCAGCAGGAAGGCCAAGTTGAAGCACTGGGGATGCAGGTGGAGGGGGGCATTGAGCCTGGGACCAAAGGCTGCCATCCCATCCAGTGGCCCCTGGTTCTGGGAGATACTGAGAGGGCTGAAAAGCCCAGGTCAAATCCCAACACCCAGCTGGCCTACCAGACCCTGGGATCTGGGGTGGGCCTTCTCCCTCTCCTGTCCCAGCACCCTAGACGTTGTAGGTCTCTCTCCCAACTTCACCTTGGCTCATATCGCTCCTGGAACGCTATTCCCCTTCCCTCACTTTGGGTTTCCTGGTCACCACTGTTTGCAGCCCAGCTTGGATCAGGACCCCTCCCGCTCCTGGGCGCTCGTGCCTCCTCCCAAGGGCTCCCTGAAGAGAGAGACCCACCCCTCTACCACCATTTTACCAGACTGAGACTATGGGTGTCAATAGGCAGTTCTCAACTGGGTGTGACTTTTGCCACCCAGGGGACACTTGGCAACATCTAAACATGTTCTTGGCTGCTGCGAGTGGGGAGGGAGTGGGTAGAGGCCATGGACGCCGCTCAGTTCTGTGGTGCATGGAAAGCCCCTCACCAAAGAATGATCCAACCCCAAATGTCAACACTGCCAAGGTTGAGAAACTCTGGCCGAGGCGTTCTCATGTCTTTAAGGAAGCCTCTCTGACCCCACCTAGGGGAGTAGGTCCCTCCTCTGTGCCCCAGTCCTTCAGAGGACCCCAGTGTCCCAGGCCTGGGCGCATAGGGTTGCCTCCCCAGTGTGGAGGCTGCCATGGCGGCTCACATGCTCGATATACATACAGATCACCCGGCCATCTTGTGACCCACACAGGCCTTGCCCTCGAAGGTTCTAATGAAGTGAGCTCAGAGATCTGCATTTAAAGGAACACATCCCCGCGCCGCTGATGTGACTGGCGACACCCTGTCAGCGCTTTAGTTTGTAGCGTGAGGCCACTTCTGTAATGGAACTCAGTGATTACAAGCCGCCAATTCTACAGACCAGCCTCGGTTAAAACTACAGCTAAAATCCTAAGCTACCCATTTCGGTGGCATCTAACGAAGAACCCCGAGTTCAGAATTGTTGACGCAACGACTTGGGGCTTTTGGGGTACAAGGCCCTGGACTAGCGGTACTGCTCAAAGAAGGGAGAAAGCTGGAGGACAGGCACAGGGCGCCCCCATGACACTCCCGTGCGACCTATACTTGGTCTGTATCTTGTTATCCTAGAACTGGCCTCAGTTTATTAAAAAAGGACTTTCCTGAACTAACATTAGGTTAACTTTGATAGCTACCTTCAGGGGCTATAGACTCAGGACCTTGAAACAATGAACGCTGGTCATGTGACGCTACCTTGGTTAGACCGTGGGCGAGAACGGTGTGTGTTCACTTAACGCTGTAATGCTTTGGCCACACGAAGTTCAATTTGCTCACCAGCCTCGCGGTAAATAACCTGCTGGCTACAACATCGCTGATTTTATCGTAATGAACCATCCAGAATAAAAGGACAGTACTTTTTTTTTTTTTAACCCGTGCAAATGTTATTTGAAAGCCTGTGTCTCTGCACGAGGCTTGTGGGAATAATCATTAAGTGCTTCCAGTGGATTAAAACACTTCTTCTCATCTGTATTTGTTGCGACTACCCTGAGAAGTAGATGTTGGCTCCGCCTGATTCATAGATGAGGAAATGTTGGCTCAGGCTGGTTCAGGGACCTGCCCTAAGTCACACAGCTACAGAGAACAGAGGCTGGGATTTGCAGTCAGCTTTGCCAGGCTCCCGACGTCACACATTTTACATGGAGCTGGAGCCCTGCTGGCCTTCTGTTCCCTGGGCTCAGAACCTGACGACTAGCAACAAACATTTTCTGCTGAGGGAAGGAAGCCTGGGGTGTGGGAAGCTGGGAGCCAAGGTGGGAACGGAGGGAGGGCCGGGCTCGGTACCTGCAGCAGGGCCAGGACCCACGTGAAACGGATGCGACAGCAGCGGAGAGAAGAGCGGGAAACAAAGACGCCAGCCTGGTAGAGCATCTGGTACCTTCGATGGGGGCAGGCAGGAGGAGGAAGCCCCTGTGGGTGCCTATGCAGCAGGCTGGCCCCGGCCGCCCCCAGGCCCTATTATCAAGGGGCCCCCCAGCCCCCCACCCGTCCTGCCGCCCACCCCCTCACCCTTCTTACCAGCGATACTGCTGAGCATGACTCAGGGATGTGTTCCGGAAGAACAGGAGCTCAAACTGCGGCAAAGAGCAGACACGGCAGATGGACAGAGACATGTGGGGCCCCGCCTCGATCGCTACTTCCACCCCTCCCAGCAGCCCTCACTCACAAGTCCCTGATTGATGAAATACTCCGCAAAGTAAACCAGGACCAACGGGACGATGTACCGCAGCAGGCCCTGGAAGAGTCAGAAGACATGAGCAGAAGGCTGGCAGGTGGGCACTGGCCACAGGGGGGGGACCCGCTGCAGCCACCATCCGTACCTTGAACACGGTCCACTTTTCCTGAAGGGAGAGGCTTGGGCTGGAGTCTGCAGGGAACAGGGAGGGAAGGGCAGGTGAGGTCGGCACAGCGACTCGGCAGAGGGGTGCTGGTGGGCAAGGACCAACCACATTCACACCCTCAGCATGAATGCACTTCAATTCCACTGGATTGTACAACCGAAAATGGTTAAGGGGCGCCTGGGTGGCTCAGTCGGTTGAGCGTCTGACTCTTGATTTCAGCTCAGGTCATGATCTCGGGGTTGTGAGATGGAGCCCCGTGTCGGGCTCTGCGCTTAAGATTTTCTCTCTCTCTCCCTGCCCCTCCCCACCCCACACTCGCCCTCTTTTAAAAAATGGTTAAATTGGTAAACTTCATGTTAGGTGTATTTCACCACGATTTAAAAAAAAGGGGGGGGATTAATTGGTGGGACCTCTCCATGGCTCTTACACAGTCTGATAAGGACACTCTCCAACCCAGCCACACTGGCCCCTTCCTCCTGCTTCCTGAACATCCAAGCTCCTTCCTGCCACAGGATCTTAGGACTTGCTGTTCCCTCGGCCTGCAACCTGTTCACCCCATGTCCTGTCCCTCGGTAAGTCAGTAAGGCTGACTCCCTGTCATTCAAAGTTCAGCCCAATGATACCTCCTCAAAAAGGCCTTCACAGACCACCTCCTCTAGGTGGCACCCTTCTCTATGCCCCCTGGTTCCTAGCAGCAATCCCTGCTTTATGTCCGGCCAGCACTTACCAAGCCTCGAAAATAACATGTTCCCGATTCATCTACTTGTGTATGAATCTGCCCCCTTTCCTCATCTCAGCCACCCGGTGGCCCCAGTGACCATCAGCACCCGTGAGTACTCACTGAGCAGTTTTCTGGTTGTTTTTGTTTGTTTGTTTGTTTTTTAGGATTGATTTTATTTGAGAGAGAGAGAGAGAGAGAAAGACAGAGAATGGGAATGGGGGAGGGGTCGAGGGAGCGAGAGAAGGAAGCAGACTCCACGCTCAGCGTGGAGCCCAATGCGGGGCTCGATCCCATGACCCTGAGATAATGACCTGAGACGCAATCAAGAGCCGGACGCTTAACCGACTGAGCCCCTCAGGTGCCCCAGTGCGCAGTTCTTGAGTAGATGAATGCAGCTGGCTCTTACCATAACCGGCACTGCCGTCCACCTCCCCTCCCGACTGTGTCCACTGGAGAGAGGAAAGGCCAACACCCGTCCAGAGGGAGAGTGACGGCTCTGAGGGACTCCTGGGTCTCCTACCTGGCTTCGACCCTGGGGCCTCGCTGCCTATCAGGGGCTGCCGTGCTGATGTCTCTGCGTCTTCTTCCCCTCCAGGGTCCTGGGGCTCAGGAGGTGTGAGCAAAAAGAAATAGCTAGGAACGGGTGGGAGGAAGATGAGACCGAAGCGCCTCTGTCGGGCTGGAGAGGCTGCTCCCTCCCGGGGCAGCCCCCCATCATTTCTACACTCCTTGCAGCCCCTCCGATCCCGTGCCAGAGAGCTCCGACTGAGGAAAGCGCTTCCTTCCTTAGGACTGAAATTTGGCTCCTTGCTGTTTCTACCCACCCGCTCTTGTTTGGACTCCGGGCTCCTGCCAAGCAAGTCAGCTCCATTTTCTTGTCATTGTTCTTCTAATGATTATTATGTGTTCATTCTGTGCTGGGCCAGAACTTCCCAAATTTCAGTCTCTTTTATATCGGCCATGTCTACGCTCCTCCTATATAAATTTTCTGCTTCTTATTTTCCTTTAAATCGATTCACTTTTTCTACATGGCCTTGTCCCAAGCAATAATCTGCAAAATCACGGGGGTGGGGCACCTTGTCTCACACTAGAGCAGCTCCAGAACTCAAGCCAGGCCTCTCTCAGTCCAGAGCCCACATCCCCTCCTTACAAGGCTGCCGGGATCTGAAGATGAGGGGCCCGATCTAGTTCTCTCCTCGAATCCCTCATCCTCCCAGCCCACGCAGCCTACCTGGCCAGCAGCAGGGCGGGGATACCCAGCATGGACAGCAGGGTGTGCTGTGGGGAGAGGCCAGCCTGGGTGAGGCCCAGATAGGACAATGCTCCCAGCAGCCCTGCTGCCCCAGTTCCTGAGGACCACCAGGAGATCACAGCCCTGAGAAGAACACAAGAGATGAGGAAGGACCAAAGCCAGCACCAGGGGGTCCTCTCCCCCACTCCCGGCTCTGCCTGCTTACCTGGGGTAGAAGGCAGTGAGCGAGAGGAAGGTGATTTCCCCCAGACCTGACGAGATGCTAGCCAAGACCACACCTGGGGGGAGGACAAGCATGGCAGTGGCCACAGCTAGCCTCCCTAATAGCCCCGATCCCCTGAGGTGTCTGGCCACGGCCTCCTCTGCATCAGCTCAGAGGGGCTAAAAATAGATCCCCTGGACCGGCGGGGGTGGGGGGGGCGTGGAGGAGGGCTTCAGATCTGAAAGAAAACCAACCGGCTCCGCTGCATGCCCTCTCATAGGGAACGGGACCTCCATCCACCCAGTTATCTACTCCGGAGCAAGAACGCATCCTGGATGCCTCAGTGGCCCCGTCACAGAGCCTTGGGGACTCTGCTCATCTCGAGCTCCATCCATTTCCTCCTGTCTCTGCCCCCCACCCCCGACCCCAACCACCACCCATCCCTCCAAAATGACCTCATCTCCCATCTCCTACTCGTGACAGTCCCAGCAGGCTTCTGAGGGTTACAAGAACAATCCCTTTCCTCTCGGAAGTTGGGGAGACTACCCAATACTCCGTTTCGGTTCCTCTGGGTTCCCCACCGGACACAGAACCTCACACTCACCACACAGGCTGGTCCCCACTGAATGAGAGAAGGCAACCAGGACGAAGCTTCCAGCGGCACAAATCCCACTGACGAGAACCCGGGGGCTGAGGGCGAGAGGTTGGGAGGGAAGAGGAAGGTCAGCTTCTGCCCACAACTCCCCAGCCCTCCCGCCACTTCCTTAGCCCTCCTGGCCTCCCCACTCTTCAGGTCCCACCTGCCCTTCCTCGCGCCACCCCCACTCAGACCTGTAGGGCAGCAGATGCAGACCAAGAGGAGCCAGCAATTTGATGACGAGGGTGGGGAGGATATCTGCCAGAAGCACTGCCTGGAACAGAAGAAGAGAGTGAGATGCCAGACGGTCCCAGGGACAAGCCTCCCAACCAAGTGACCAAGGGAAGACAGACACCAGCCAGGTCGACCTGCTGCAGACACAGGCTCTGAGGTCAGACAGATCTGGGTTCAAGTCCCAGCTCTGCCGTTCCTTAGCATTGTCTCAAGAACTTCAGTTCCCTCATCTGGAAAATGGGGGGAGGTTTACAGTGCTTAGCTCACAGTGCCACTATGAGGATTACATGAGCCAATGCATGCTACACACAGAAAAGGCTCAGGAAATGATCTTAATTATTACAATCATGATGGTCGCAGCTGGGTGCCGAGGGACTGGGGGGGTGGGGTCAGGGGCGGACCAGATGGGTACTCACAGCCGTGGAGACAGAGTTGCAGTCAAATCGAGATGAGCTATTGTGGGGGGTGGGCGGTGGGTGTGGGTCCACCTGATGACAGAGAATATTCTCTCACCCAGGGAGGCAGGAGGAGACACAAAAAAAGGCCTGGCTCCAGTCCCAGCTCAGCCCTAACTTGAGGGATGGCCTTGGGTCAACACTGGCCTCTTGGGACCTCAGTTTCTCTGGGTGCACGACCGGGAGGGTGAGGTTACCATAGAAATCCTCAAACTAAGGGCAAGGATGGCCCCTTAAATGGGCTCTACTTGGGTAACACATTCAGGAGCTTTCATTAAAAAAAAATGGGTTTCCAAATTTCCACTTTCTGTCCGGAATGAGATACAGGTGGGAGAGTGAGCTGTAGAGCTCCCAAGGTGCCTTGTTTTCTCTGATATAAGTGTACTCATAAGGACCTCTTCCAGTGGATGCTCGGGTGTGTTTGCCACATTGATTTTAGGGAGTGGGCACCTACACAGTAAGGCTACAGTGTGGAAATGGGTCCCTCTCCCCTGAGGACGGGAAAGGAGATTCAGTTAGAGATCTGCGAGGGTGGGGTTAAACCAAACCCCCGAGGTGACCCTTTCCTCTTCGCCCTACTCCTCTGAGGCCCCTAGGAGGACATCCAGTTTTTTAAAGCCCTGTGGCTCCAAGCCTGGTCTCATTTGCTTCTCTGCCAGGCTCATGGGTGGCCCACCTCAGCACCCCCTGACCCGAGGATTACAAGGAACTGTTTTATGTAGACACGTGAATATGTAAACGGCAAGATTTTAAATAATTTGATAAAGTCTTTTTCAGCCAAGAAAAAGAAATGGGTTTCCAGAAAAGCTGACCTTGGACCAAATTCCCTGTTGGACTCGGCAAGGTGGTGGTTGTACTCCTTCCGCAGAGACCCCCCGCCCTGTCTCCAGCTCATCAGACAAGAGGTTCTCAACTGGAGGTGATTATACACCCCCAGGGAACATTCGGCAATGCCTGCAGGCATTCTTGTCTCAACTATAGAACAGGGTACGGTATGCTACCGGTAGAGGATGGGGGTGATACTAAGCACCGTACAATGCACAGGAAAGCTCCACAACAAAGAATTCTCCAGCCTAAAATTAACAGCGCTGGGGTTAAGAAACGCTGTCATAGACCATGGCCCCATTCAGCCAACATCTGAGTTTGTCTATGTGGCATCAATGGCTTCTTAAAAACCCTTCCTGCTCTGTGGTCTGGGAGACTGGGAACTTTAGTCCCCTTGCCCCACCCCTTGGCCACCCCATTCCATGAGTTTTTCAAAGGCGTCCCTGCTCTAGGGTGAGTCCCTCATCTTCCCATAAGGACTAAACATGGTGGTGGTGGTGGAAAGGGTCACTTACGTGGCTCTGGTTCCCAGACGCCCTCTGGTGGCTAAGGATGTCATGGGCCGCGCTGAGCATCACCACGTAGGAGAAGTTGTTGCAAAGGCCCAGGAGCCTGGAGTGAGCAGGACAGACTTTTTTCCCCCCTTCAGTTTTATTGAGATATAACTGACATACAAGAACAGATCTTAACCTCCTTCCAGGCTTACAATCTACTCACAGTCCTAGCACCAAATCTCCCCTTCCCGTGGCCTTCAGTTAGCTCCCTTGTTTTTCTCTCTCACCACACCCCATCTCCATTTCGGTGTTTGGGCTAGAAATACGGGCTTTGGGATGACAGACTTGGGTTCACATCTTGTCTCTTCCAGGAAGAGAAGAAAGTCATCCTTGATGACTCTCTCCTCCAAGCTCCCACCATGGTTCAATTCCTGGGGCATTTCTCATCCACCGATCCACTGTTTCTGATGTGCTGTGGAACAGTAGAGAAAGATCCTGGGGCTTGAAGCCCAAAGAACCGAGTTCAGGTTCCAAGTCTGCCGCTTCCTTGGGGACACCTGGGTGGCTCAGTTGGTTAAGCATCTGCCTTTGGCTCAGGTCATGATCCCAGGATCCTGGGATGGAGTCCTGCATCGGGATCCTTGCTCAGTGGGGAGCCTGCTTCCCTCCCTCCTCCGCTTGCCTCTCACTCTCTCTGATAAACAAATAAAATCTTAAAAAAAAAAAAAAAAAGCCTGCCACTTCCTACTTGAGTGGCCTTGGACTACTCACCTGTAAATGGGGATACAGGTTTTTCTTCTCACTACCTCACAGGGGGCTGTGGGGATTAAACAAGATCATACCAAAGCCCTTTATGACCCATGAAGGATCTTTTTTTGCTTACTCTCATTTCCCAGAGCTGCACTCAGTGATGGGAAAGGAACTGGGCCCAGTGCCAGAGATTTCATGTGCTCTTTTCACAAGTCTATAAAGTGTTCCCACCGTTCTTCCCATTTTGCTGCTGTCAACCAGAGGCTGAGAGAGGTGATGGGACTCTTCCAGAGTCACATGGGAAGTCACTTCCAACCCAGTGTGCCACCTAAGCCCTCGATGTTCAGGTTAGCACTAGAAGGACTTCCCAAGGCCCAATACTGGAATGATTTCAGGAGGTAGATGGTGACCTTTTAAAAAGTGGGAATGCGTTTATTAAAACGTGCATTAGGAAAAACATTGGCTTCCCATCTAGAGTAGTGATTTAAAGTTTTCTTCTAAAAAATACACATATTTACAAAATTTAAATTCTGAAGTGCTTGAAGTAAAAACATAAAGTAAGTAGTCCTACAGGTGATATGAAGATCTGGCCCAAATGTGAAGGTTTAAGTAAATAAGCGAGTCTTGGAGGTTTACACACCGCCTCAGGGCAAACCAACCGGGTTTAGTAAATATTTGTGAATTCGGCTTCTTTTCGCAGCTCAACTCTTTCTTGCCTTTTTCCTCCTGTTGCTTCCCAACTCTTCCCACCCCATTTTTACTTCTGCTGAACTCTTGGGGCCACTCACCAGAAACCCATCGCGTTCTTCCAAAGGGCGCCCTGACGGTCCGACAAGGGGGGCCGAGGTTCTGGGGCGGTCTCCTCCCCTGGGAGGGCGAGAAGAAGACAGCATGACCCCTACCCCACTCGCAGGGGCACGAAGGCCCCACGGGTGTCCTCCCCGGGGCCGAGCCAGAGCCCGAGCCTCGAGTCAGGTGGGTCGCAGGGCAGAGGCTGTCACTCTCAGGAGGGTGGGCGGGAATACGCACCCTCGGAATCCAAAAGGCGCCGCCGCGAGCCCGCACAGCCTCCCATGGCATCAAATTCAGACCCCGCGAAGGGTTCAAAGTCAGCGAGGGTCCAGAATTGGCTCCGACCTGGCGGGTGAGGGTCTGCGACAGATGAGAAGATCAACGCCCCACTGCAGGTCCCAGCTCCGGCTTCTGGTCTGCACTCGCGCCGGGCGACCCACCACGTTACCCCGGGGGTCCATCTCGCGCCCTCGCACCCCCGCATCACGCCCCACCTGTGGGACTCTGCCCAGCCCCCTTTAAAGCAGGGGGCTCCGCGGTCTGTACCTTTAAGAGCAGCTGCAAGTTCGGCCTCGAGGTACCGCAGGTTGACCGGTCACGTGACAGCGCCAGCGGGCCCCCTCATCACGTGCTCGGAGGTCACCACAACTTCCGGGTCCTCTCTCTGCCTTGGCTTCGGGCTTTCCCAGCCTCGGGGCGAGGGACTGAGAGAGGCCGGGAGAACCCTGGAACCGCTGGTTTAAAACTGGAGCGGGTGGGATCAGCAAGAAGAGCCGTGACGTCAGACTAGCCGCGCGCAAGTTCTTGGCCTTGTCGTGCCAGCACTAGTCATGGCAGCGAGCGGCTTCAGCTCCTTTCGCGGCCCTCAGTTGCCAGAAATAAATATGGCCTCCCGGCTACTCTGGTCCCCGTTTCTAGCTGGGAACAAAGACAGCCAGCTTCAGGGCATTCTTATTTCTCTCCGTTGCCCTTACATTGCTTTAAGAACTGAAAATCAAGATAATTCTCACTTAAGAAGAGGATTTCTGTCTACTGGCAGTATCCAAAGCATTAAAGAGATCCCTTTCCCCAAATTATCTCAGAACCAAAGAATATCACAGAAATAGTCCAACCTCTGGTTTTACAGATGAGAAAACAAAAAAAAGGAAAGTTGCTGGTGATGATACAAGGTTAGAACTAAAGCTGACCTTAGAGGCCCTTTTAACAATAGGAAATAGAGCACAAGGGGCAGATGTGCTTGGCTCAGCAGGCTGCGGCAGAATTCCTGCCTGCATCAAGAATGCTTAGACCAGATGATTCTAAGGTCCAAGATTCTGATTCGTGATCTCATCTAGTTCCTCTAATTGGAAATTCAGAAAGTGGGGGTCAGGGAGGGGATTGCGGGAAGAGGTTTAGATCAAAGTCACTTCACATAGTCCAAAATAAGAAGTGATCATTCTCTTACCTTCCTCTAGGTGGTAAAGCAGCATCCTGAATTTTCTTCATTGAGTCCTTCCCCTGCTAATCTCTTCTATGGGCTTCCACCAGCTGGTGCCCACCTCTACCAGCTCTTTCTCACCACCAAGTCCTCAGACTGCTGTTTGAAATGTGCCCCCTTTGGTCAGATTCCCAGGTTACTCAACCAATGAAAAATGGTATCCTACTACCCATGCGGGACCTGACAAACTCAGCAACATGTCATACGTGGCCTCTGCCTTCAAGGAACTCACAGGAGGGTGGGAGGTAGACACAAATAACCACAATACAAAGCTTAGCCAAGTTTTGTTTTGCAAGAACGACTACGGATGAGGCAGTGGGCCCTGGAGCCTCCAATCCAGCCGCTTCTTCCCCTTGAGGAAGCATTAATGACCCTGAAATGAGAAGCCAAAGCTCTTACCAGCCCCTCTTCACTCCTACTCCTTGTCCCTAGGCAAAACAGGAACCACAAACCCCAGCTTCCTCTCACAGAGTGGCTGTGGCTTGGGGGGAGCCGGAAATGGCTGAGGTGTGAATATAAGACCTGAGTCACTTGAGCTGCAGTTGCCACACGTCCCCTCCCCCCCTCCCCAATTCTGAGGTCTCCTGCTCCCATGTTTTTCTTTATGGCCTCCCTGCTTGCCCTTCAGCTCCAAATATGCACCTGAATCCCCTGTGTGATGCATACCTATTTCCCAGCCAGGGCTGGAAGCTGCTGTGGGCATGGCAGAGGGTGGGCAGGGCCTGGACGGGGGATGCGTCAGGGAGACACAGGGGAAGAGGAAGTGTCTTGGGCCCCCGGGGAAGACTGGCTTGTCTCGGTGGGTGGGGACGGTCATTTGTCAGCTTTCTGGACACACAGACAGAGACAGACAGGATGGATTTCCTCCGGCTACATCTCCCTGGGCTGCATCAGGCCTTACGGGGAGCACTGGTGAGAGGGGCAAAGCAATGCCAGAGACTTTCACCCTGCTCCCTGGGGCCTCCCCTCCCCTCCTCCCTTTGAAACTCTCCTCAGACTATCCCTTTCCCAAGATCAGATAGCCTCCTAGCCTGATAATTTCTGGATTTCAATCCCCCCACCTCCACAGACACACCCACCTACCCCTAATCTAACCTTTTCCTTTTCCTTCTGCAAATCCAGTTCTCTTTCCCCTCCCAGATCCCAGAGCCCCTCTTCTGTGGCCTGAGTTCCTCTGGGCCTGGGTCCCCAGGGAGAGGGCTGGGCTTCCCCTTTATGCCTTTATCCCCTCCCCCTTCTCTTCTAGGATTCCCTCAGCTCCTTTGTCTCCTACCTTATGGGAGATGAGGTCCCCACTGCAGAGAGGAAGGAGGCGAGGGCAGCCGAGGAACTGGGGGAGGTGGCTGCAGGAAGGCCAGGGAAGCCTGAAGAGAAGGGAGCCCAGGAGGCCCTGGAGGGCCTTGGAGGCAGCCAAAGCCAGGAGGATAGAGGGCTGGGAGGGCCCGGAGAGGCTGGAAGAACCCAGGAGGGAAGTTCAGCTACAGAACAGACCTGGGGTTGGGAAGAAGGCAGCTCCCATGGGTCTCAGGCACATAGGCAGGACACTGGGGTCTGGGAGGCAACCAAGGCTGCCAGGTGCCAGGAGCCAAGGGCCCACTTAGAGTCCAGAAAGGAGTCCGAGGCAGGGTGTGAGGCTGCTCGAGACAACAGCAGCCAAGCCCAGGAGAGTCAAAGGCCCAATGAGCAGGAAGTGAACAGAGAGGAGACACTGAGAACCTGGGAACAGGAGGAGGAGGCGGAAGAGGTCAGGGAAAGAAAACCAGAGGTGGCCAGGAAGGCGGAGTCAGAGTGGACCTGGCACAGGGAGCCTGAGGGGGAGGCAGGTGCTGATGGGCAAAAGGTAGCAGGGGACAGCAGGGAGTCATTAGAGCAGCCGGTCAAGGAAGCGGTTGCACAGGAGATCCAAGGGTCTGCAGCCAATGAGGCCGGGAAGGAAGAAGAGGTAATGGGGGTCCTAAGGGGTAGCCCAAGCACAAGGGCACAGGAAGCACAGGAGTCAGGGACAGAATCTGAGGACGGGACAACCTCAGTCAGGGAGGAGGCTAGAACAGCCTTAGGCGGGGAGGAGGACAGCACAGCGTTAGGCAGGAAGGAGGACAGCACAGCCTTAGGCAGAGTGGAGGACGGCACAGCCTCAGACAGGGAGGAAGCCAGGACAGTCTCAGGCAAGGAGGAGGCTGGGACATCTTCAGGCAGGGAGGAGGACAGGACAGGCTCAGGAAGGGGGGAGGACAAGACAGCCTCAGATAGAGGAGAGGACAGCACAGCCTCAGAAAGGGAGGAGGAGGATAGAACAGCCTCAGACAGGGAGGAAGCCAGGACAGCCACAGGCAGGGAGGAGGCTGGGATAACTTTAGGCAGGGTAGAGGCCAGGACAACCTCAGGCGGGGAGGAGGACAGGACAGTCTCAGGCAGGGGGGAGTCTGGGACATCCTCAGGTGGGGAGGAAGACAGGACAGTCTCAGGCAGGGGGGAGGACAGGACAGCCTCAGGTGGGGAGGAGGAAGACAGCACAGCCTCAGGCAGGGAGGAGGCTGGGATAACTTTAGGCAGGGTAGAGGCCGGGACAACCTCAGGAGGGGAGGAGGACAGGACAGTCTCAGGCAGGGGGGAGGACGGGACAGCCTCAGACAGAGGAGAGGACAGCACAGCCTCAGAAAGGGAGGAGGAGGATAGAACAGCCACAGGCAGGGAGGAGGCTGGGACAACCTCAGACAAGGAGGAGGACAGCACAGCCTCAGGCAGGGAGGAGGAAGACAGCACAGCCTCAGGTGGGGAGGAGGACAGCACAGCCTCAGGCAGGGAGGAGGCTGGGATAACTTTAGGCAGGGTAGAGGAAGGGACAATCTCAGGCGGGGAGGACAGGACAGTCTCACGCAGGGGGGAGGACGGGACAGCCTCAGACAGAGGAGAGGACAGCACAATCTCAGAAAGGGAGGAGGAGGATAAAACAGCCACAGGCAGGGAGGAGGCTGGGACAACCTCAGGCAAGGAGGAGGACAGCAGAGCCTCAGGCAGGGAGGAGGAAGACAGCACAGCCTCAGGTGGGGAGGAGGACAGCACAGCCTCAGGCAGGGAGGAGGCTGGGATAACTTT
>NW_024424452.1:17340093-17408069 GCF_017311325.1 Ursus maritimus | reverse complement strand
AGCCTCAGGCAGGGAGGAGGAAGACAGCACAGCCTCAGGTGGGGAGGAGGACAGCACAGCCTCAGGCAGGGAGGAGGCTGGGATAACTTTTGGCAGGGTAGAGGCCATGACAACCTCAGTCGGGAAAGAGGGTGACCTCTTAGGAGCCAGGAAGACAGAATATGAGGAAGTCTCAGGAGAAAAGATCCCAGAGGGCACTGGGAGGGCCTGGGCATTCCAGGAGGCCTCCAGGGGAGACCAGGAGAAGGAGGTGGATGAGAATAGAGAGGCTGAGATGAGCTTTTCCCCCAAACAGACCCAGACCCTGGGAACTGAGGGCACAGAAGAAGCGGCTAAGGACCAGACAGCAGGAAGGGAGGCTGCAGAAGGCCAGGGGTCAGAGGGGGAGGTAGGGGCAGGCTTTGAGGTCCAGGCGGATCAGGGAGGGAAAGAGGCTGAGGGGAAGCAAGCCTCAATGGTCAGGGCTGTTCCAGCCAGTCTGGAGGAGGTGATGCAGGCAGAGAAGGTCAAAGAGGGGGAAGAGGGTTGCTGGGCCACAGAGGCTGAGTTGCCCAAGGACAACGTGGTAAATGAGGCTGAAGGAGATACTGACCTGGAAGCAACCCCAGAGGCCAGCAGTCCTGAGAAGGAGTTCAGCGGGGAGAGGAGTGAGGGGGAGGCTCAGACAGGCGGAGAAGCCCAGGGGGTGGAGTGGGGTGGCCTTGAGCACGAGGTCACTGAAGTCCAGGAACCTGAGCTGAAGGCAGGCCCCCAGACCCCGACAGAGCACCCTGAAGAAGGACAGGGGGGTGAGGAAGAGCTCTGGGGCGCTTCAGCCCTGAGCAAAGAGGAGACGGAAGGGGGCCTGGAGGAGTACCCCAGGACCATGGGAGATGTAAAGCCTGACGCCCCTGGGGCAGAAGTCTGGGAAAACCAAGGAAGGGATGTGGAGAGAGGGGAGACCCAGGAAGAAAAAGCAGATGCTCAAGAGGGGGAGGAGGAGGCTGCAGGAGGCCAGGCACCGAAGGAGGCCGAGGGAGGCAGAGAGTCTGCGCTCCCAGATGTCCCGGAGGCAGGCGGGGAATGGAAGACAGCCCAGGACTCAGGGTGTGGAACAGAGGAAGGAGAGACCCTTGGAGCAGAGAGCCAGGAGCTGGGTGGAAGGCTTGGGGCAGACGCAGGGACAGGTCAGTCACTGGGAGAGTCAGATGCCAGAGAAACTGAGGATGAGGTGGTGGAGGCTGCAGTGCCCTGGTGGGCAGACACAACATTCAGCCAAGACTGGAGGCTGGAGGAGGCCACTCTGAGCCTCCAGGACAGCGAGGACCCAGGGGCCAGTTCTTTGGCTGCTGAGATAGTGAGGGATAAGGTAGCTCTGGTTGGAAGGGCTGCTGGGGCTGGGGGAAGGCTTGAAAGAGAGGCTGGGGAAGCTTGGGACTCAGAAGGGAGGCAGGAGGCTGGGGGAGGTGTGGAGCTGGGGGAGACTACACATGGAGAAAACCGAGGTGGGCCCGTGTTTGGCCTGGAGGGCTCAGCAGACAAGGAGGTGACTGGCAGAGGGGACCAAGCAGAGGCTTTGGAGGCCAGAGAGGGTGAGCCCAGGGGAGAGCGGGTGGAGGTCCCGGAAGGTGTGGTGGCAGAAGGAAGCTGTGGGGTGGATGGCTTTACCTCGGGCTCCCAGCCGGCGAGGGCAGAGGGGACCGTGGCCACAGTGGAAGCCGAGGGGCTCCCAGGAGGGCAGACGCTGTTGGAAGAGGAGGCTGTGGGATGGCAAATGGAGGAGCGAGGGCAAGGCAGTGAGGGGCAGGGTGGGGACCACCACCCCGAGGGAGAAGCCGGAAGGCCCCTTGATGTGGAGGATGCTGAGGTGACGGAAGACTGGAGAGCAGAGGCCAAGGAGATTGTTCCAGAAGGCCTGGAGGACGTCCAGGGCCAGTCAACACACCAGGAGCCTGCAGAGGCCGAGCCTGGGCCACGCGGGGAGACGGCAGAGAGTGCCAGAGGGGATGCTTGCGACAGCTGGAGTGAGGTGAGAGCTCCACTCGGGTCTAGGGCTGGGTAGGGCAGAACCTCAGATCTGGCCCCGTGGTACCATGTGCCCCGTTTCCTGCAGGCCCTGCTCCCTGGGTCTCTCCTGGACGTCTCTGTCCCCCGGAGCCGTGTACTCCTGTCTCGCAACTCCTCACTGCGCCGCTCCCGGCCCTCCTTCCGTCGGAGCCGCGCCCCCGAGCAGCAGGAGGGGCCTCCCAGCCCCCCGCCGGAGGCAGAGACTTCTCCAGCCAGAGGAACCCCCAGAGCCAAGCCCCCCAAAACCTGAAAGGACCCCACTGCCAGCCAGGAGAAGGCCCCTGGGACGTGGGTAAGCATGGGGTGAGGTGGTGGGGCTGGGGTGTGGAGGAGGCTGTGGCCCCCTGGAGACCAGCTTCCGTGACCTGTCTCCGTCTGCAGGTTTGGCCTTGCACACGGCGGCATGATGCAGGAACTGCAAGCCCGGCTGGGCCAGCCAAAGCCGCAGTGAGGGCCCCAGGCCCCCGGGAGCCTGACCACCTCTCCCATCTGTCTTGGCTGTATGGAGGACCGAGGGAACGGGACAGTTCTCCCCGCAGGTTTCCCTCCCTGACTGCTCCCAGCCCCCACCTGGGGCCTTCCGAGAGCTGTGGAACAGTAACACGAACCTCGGGGGTGGGAGCTAGCCTGGAAGAAAGGGGTCAGCAGGGCCTACAAGCTCCAAGCTCCATTTGCAATCAGAGGTTGATGGGAAGCAGATCGGAGCCAACTCACAACTCTGCTGGTTACTATGGCAACCACAGCCCAGCAAGCCAGAATCCGGGAAGGTACTGGGGGTCAGGTACCCCTTCTTGGAAAAGAAGCTGAGGCCGACGGAGAATGAGAGTGCTTTATTAGGCACCCCGCATGGTGGCCTCGCCCGAGGACAGCTAGCAGGCTCCGAAACAATAAATAAACCATCATTTCCCTGAACAATAAATAAATATCCAAGAAATAAATATCCGCCAGGGACTGGAGGGGCCTTAAGTTATCGGGTAGGGGTTGGGGTGGGAGGCCGCTGGAGTCCTGCCTTGTTTAAGGCCAATGAGCTGGAGGCCGTCCCGCTGCCCAGACTCTAGTCCTCAGGTCCTGAAGGGTGAAGGGAAGGGGCTGAGAAGTCACTCCATCAGGGCTGGGAGCTGGATGTTGAGCACCCCAAGGCTGGGGCTGGGTTTCCAGCCTGGGAGAGCAAGAGCAAGTCCCTCACGGCCCGAGCCAAGACGAGCTCTAGGGAATGCAGCAGCTGGTAAGTATAGAGAAGCTGGGGCCAGGACGGCTGTGCGGATATCTGCGAGGGGCCCCCCGGAGCCCATTCGAGCAGCCCCTTCCTCTCCTCATTCTCCTCCTCAGGGAGGTTGAGTCCTGCGGCCAGCACCTGCAAGGAGACGCCCATGGGTCAGACAATGGCCAAGCTGAGACCCGGAGCCCATCCTTGTTCCTTTATGTGCCCAGTGGTACAGAATGACATCAGAGACCACAAGGTCATGACTTCCCTGGACAGCCCCTACTTTAGATCTTCCATTATGTCATCATCTCACGCGTCCTGCCTGATTTTTTGGCCCAAGAAAATGGAAGTCACAGAGCAGGGTGCTGCTCGTGGAGCTGGCACACTCATCCAGGATTGCCCTGGGCATCTGGAATTCCAGAACTTCTCTTAAGGGTCAGTGTAGGATCTGAAATGGGCAGAAAGGTGGTATAGCTAGTTTTCACGCTGCTTGCATTTTCTGTTGTTAAGAGGAAAATGCCAGTTTCCCCTGGAAATGTTCGGAGGGTGTGGTGATGTGAGAGGCTGAGGGAGAAGGGAACCAGCTTTGTTGCGGGGCCTGCTGACGCCAGCAGCTGTTCCGGGTGCTTCAGAGCTGCTCAGACCAAGACCCCAAGAGAAGGCAGAGATTCAGGGGACGGAGCCAGGGCCGCCCCTCCTCCCCCCGCCACACACTCAGAGGATCGAA
This sequence comes from Ursus maritimus, assembly GCF_017311325.1. Lineage (NCBI taxonomy): Eukaryota > Metazoa > Chordata > Mammalia > Carnivora > Ursidae > Ursus > Ursus maritimus. The sequence goes on along the minus strand of NW_024424452.1, from coordinate 17,404,092 downwards.
AGCATCTCCCTCCAAACTTACCCAACCTGTGGGCAGAGGGTGTTTTTAAAAGGGAGCCAATGAGCTTCAGTGTTTTGTGTCGGTCTCTGGGGGGTGAGGAGGTGGGTGGACACCCTACCTGGAAGCGGAGGTGCCGCTGCAAATCCCGGAGATCCAGTCTCACGGTCCACAGCTGCATCTTCTCTGAGCTGGTCCAGCCCCCCTGGTTTCCCAGGCGTCCCAAGAGCACATGGAAGGGGCGAAGCATCATGGAAAGGAAGCAGAGTCTTTCTGGGTCCTGTGGGAGGGAAGGGAAGGGGTCAGGCAAGGCTCCCAGGCTGTGGATCAAACCCAACCCCAACTCCACTGTCCTATCACTCTCTGCCCACAGCCCCATTCTGTCCCCTTCTTCACCATCGTCTTTCCTGTCTGTTTCCTCACTTGTGTTTTTATCTTGTCTCCAGCCTCCTTCCAACTCTAGTCCCACTCCTAATCCCAGCCCCATCCCTCCTCCATATGTGCAGCCTCATTCTCACACCACTTCGTTATTCCAGCTGTATCTTTATATCCAATGACATACTCAGCCTCATCCAGATCCGATCCCTTCATTCCTCCCCAAATCCATTTTCCATTCAATCCCCGACTTCATCTCCATCCACCCGGCCCAGCCTTACTGCCAGCTCTCCGGCCCCACTCCACCAGCCCCCAACTCACAGAGAGGCTGTGCCAGGCCTGGAAGGTCAGGGAGACATTGGGGAGCTGATCTCCCAGGGGCAGGAGGTCCAGGCTCACTCCTGGCAGGTGAGATTCAGCCTGTGGGGGAAAGGTCTGTTAGTGGGGGCCAGAGAGAGTGAGGATTTGCCCATACACAAAACCAGTTGCATTAGAGAGACTTACAAAGTGGTGGGCCTGGGTCCGAACCTCGGAGAGCAGCTTCCTGGCAAGCTGCAGGCTGACCTTGAACTCCCTCTGCAACTCCTGCAGGCTCAGGGGGGACCTCCCTGGTGGTCTCGGGAATCCCCAGACACCAGCTCGTGCCAGGAGTAAGGAGAGCAGCAAAAGGCTGAGCCCTGGAGAGAGCGGGGAGATGGTAGGCCAGATGAGGGGAAAGCTTGAGAAGAACTCACGTGCCTTTTCTAGCCTGTGCTATAGGCAAGCCCTGTGTGCCATCTTGCTGACCCCACATAGCCACTAATAAGATGGAAGCTTTTGAGGACATTGTATGGCATTTCTGTATGAATGAAAAGAAGATACCCCTTCTCCAAGACAGACACAACCTTGCACAGAGTACCCAACTTTGCAAGCAGATCTGAGGCTGGATCTCAACCCCCACTAACTCTGTTGGCCAAGTGTCTTTCTCAGTGAACAAACCGCTCAACTCTATCTGGTAGCCTGGGTGCTGTTATCCTGTGCATTTTGCAGATGAGGAAAATGAGACTCAGTGAAGTTGACTAGGCTAAGGTCAAATAGCTAGAGGGTAAAGGAACCAGGACTGGATTCCAGATCGGCACAAATGCAGAGCCTGTGTGCTTCCCCCAGGGAACTTAGAGGAAGCAGCCACCTCCCCTGGAGTGGGCACACTGTGTTCTGCCAAGGATTCCTTGGGCTTAGCCAGGCGGCTCTGATGGCTTGAACTAGAGCCCCAGGGGTGGGCAGGTGGTGCTGGAGGCTCTATCCCAGGGAGTCAGAAGGACAGGTTGGTCCAGCCACCCCTAAGGCAGGTGGGTCACTCTGCAGTGTTGGAAGAACAGGGGGTGCCAGGAAGAGGGGGAGAGCCCAGAATGGGAGACAGAACCTTGGTTTCTCATCCAGGTTCTTCCCTTGAGCAAGTCATCTCTTACCTCTGTGCCTCAGGTTCCCATCTGTAAAATGGGGGAGTCAGACCAGTTGATTTCTGAAAGTACTTCCTGCCCTATGTTTCCTGGACAGAAGGGAGAGGGGCCCTAGGGTGGGAGCTCTGGGAAGAGAGCAGTGTTTGATGGTTTCTCCATCAGGGAGAGGAAATCTAGCAATCACTGGAGTTACACAATTCTCGAAACACAAACCAAAACTAGGCTGTAAGTCTAAGTCTGTTCCTGCTCACCCTCCTCTCTGTGCCTCTCCCCTGTCCGTTCTTGATCTCTAAGCCCCGGGCTCTGCTCCCCGAATTGTCCTGTACATAAAGACCAAGGGGAGCTTCTGGGTACTTCCATTCACCAATGTACTTCCAGAGGTGGGGGGCGGTGCCTGCGACCCAGAGCATTCAGGCTCCCCTGGCTTGGGGACCGCTCCGGCATCCCAGAGACTTCAGACAGTGTGGGGTTCCTCTTAGCTCTATTTTGAGGGAAAGTGCGTGCCCCCAGGCTCTTTGATATGGTCCACCCAGAATTGAGCTGTGCCATTTCCTACTGACCCTCTGCTTCCTGTCTGAGTTCTGGAGCCCCAGACCCTTTCCATGGCTTCTCCCTGCCCTCTGTACCCAATCCTGGGTCCTTGGCCCTGGGTCTATCCTCATTCTCCAGCCTTTGGTCCCTACTGTGGCCCAACCATCTGCTCCTCTTCTGGGGCTCTGGTTCCAGCCTCTGACTCCTTGAGTCACTAACTGCGGATTGGATCTCCTTCCAAGCTACAGACCCTTGACCCAGTTAGGCTGCTGACTCCTTGGCCCCAGCCCCACACTCCAGCCAGCTCCTCCTGCTGTTCTTCCTCTACCAGTCCCAGTTCTCAGTCACACTGTCTGGTCCCTGTTCATTCACTCCAACCAAATTCTTCACTTATCTGCCTGGTCCTCGTCCTGTTCAAACTGCCTGCCCACCTCTCTCCCTTCAGGCCAGTCAAACCTTCCTGTCCTCTGCCCAGCCCTGGCCAAACCATCACCCCTCTGCCCCTGCCCCTCATTCATGCCAGACTCATTCCCGTTCTCCGGTAGACTGTATCCTGTATCCTTAGTCTTGGCCAAGTAGTTGCCCCTCAGCCCCTGGCCCCCATCCACACCCATCAAGCCTTCCCATCCCCTGCCCAGTCTCAGCCAAGCTTGCCACCCCTCCACCCCCAGCCCTGGCCTCAAACTCACGCCAGCCAAGGTCGCCTGCCATCTGGCCCATAGCGGGGCCCAGCCTGTGTGGCCAGCCATCTCCCGGGCAGGGGTCTTATACTGGGGGCTGCGCCAGTTTCACTTTCCTTCCTGCTTGTACTTTCGGCTTTGCACTCAGTCTTCTCTCCTCACCACCCCTTGCTGAAATGGGGAAATGTCATTTCCCTTCCCAGAGGGGGCGGGAGGTGCAGTGGGGGGTGGCGGGAAGCTGGAGTTTCGGTCAATCCAAGCTCCGGACCCCCTACTGAGCCTCCAGAACCAGATCTCCCCTCACGTCCCTGCTCCTGGGTGAGCCACTGCTCTAGGGACTGACAGGTCCCAGAGACTCAAACCTTCCTGTTCCTCTGCTCTGTCATTATCATCCTAGTGCCATCACCAGCTCACTGTCCTGTAGAAGATGGATGGCCAGGTAAGGGGATTGCCCATCAGAGAGTACTTGGGGTTTTGAGTCATCCTACTCTTTTCTGGTTTACCAGATGGCTGAGGGAGGGAGTGTGAAGGAAGTGGGGAGCTCCATGTGGAGAAGGGATAGGGCTTTGTGTGGAGCAGGGAGTCCCAGTCTAGGCAGGATCAGGGCTCAGTCTACAGCCAGGGTCAGGCAGATGAGAATGGATCCGTTCAGAGCCAAGAGCTCAGTCCTTGGCCAGAGGAAGATCTAAGATTAGAGCTCAGTCTATAACCAGGATCGGGACTTGGTCAAGAGCAGGACTTGGTCTAGAGCTTTGCCTGGGGCCAATGTCCTGTCTCTGTCTGTGTTTGGGGTCAGGGATATCAATGACCTGGAGGCTCTGCTTGGGACCATTTGGGGTTGGGCTTAGAGCTCATTCCATATTGGGCACAGAGCTCGGGATGTGGCTAAGGTTCTGACGGAGACTGTGACTCAGGTCAGGGCTCAGGCTTGGGCTGGGATAAGAGCTCTGTTGATGTCTAGGGTCAGAGCTTCCCAGGTTGGGTTTGTATGAGGTCAGGATGGGGCTCAGCCAGGTCCCAGAATAAACCTGCTCTGCGTGTTTCTGCTCCATGGATGGCTGTCAGGGCTGGGCTGCATCAACCACAGGTCTCCCTTCCAGCACAGCTCCACCCTTAGCCCCACCCTGGATTTTCCATCTTCAGGGACAAGATGGGGGTTTCTTGGTCTTCCCCGAGGCCCACTTTCCTTTTGGGATCTGTGGGGTTTCCCTGCTGGGTCCCTGCAGTGAGACAGAAACCAAGGGGGCTTTCCCTTTCTATACTGTGCCTCCTCAGCCCTACAGAGACCCTGCCCAGCAGGGCCGCCTGGAACCAACTGCCCGGGAAGTACCAGTACATTTGGGGGAGCAATTCCAGAGGGTCGCTTGGAGGAGAAGGAAAAGGAAGAGCAAGCGGCTGGCACCTGCCTAGCCCGAACTGGTTTCCCTTGCAGTGTCCCCTAGTGGTAGCAGCTCATTCCCCCACATCCCACGCCACTGAGGCTCCCCACTGGAGGGGAGGTCCCAAACATCCTGAGACTGATGATGAGGACAGACACAGGTCCTGGCTGGTCTTCCTCACATTCCCAAGTCCTGCTGTCCATCCTGGAGGCAAGCCACCCCACCCACCCTCTGACCACAACCACTCCCCATCCTTTGCTATTGCTCAGAACTGCTGTGGTTCTCAAACCTTGAACTCCACCTCCCACTCTCTCACCACAACCTCCTGATCCTCTCAACCTTCTCTTAGGGTTCCCCAAGACCTCCTGTCTCTTTTTGCTCATCTGCCCTTCTCGATCTGGCTGCAGCTGACACCTGTAGCCTCCCTGGCTCCTGCCCTAGTCCTCTCCAGCAACTGGAGCTTCGTGCTTGAATATGATGAGCCATCTCATACCAGCTTGCCTTTCCATCGGCTCTTTTCTTTGCCTAGAAAGCCCTCACCGTCTTCACTGGAGTCCCCTCTTCTCAGCCTACTCTGAAACTACCCCTTGTCACAGGTTTCCTCCCCTGAATAGCTCATTCCTTCCTGCCACAAATCCTGTCTCCAATGCACATTGTATATTTATTTATCTTGCTTACTCTATCCTCACTCATTCCACTCCAGCCACACTGGCTCCCGCATTGTTCCTAGAACATGCCAGGCATGCTCCTGCCTCAGGGCCTTTGCACTTGCTGTCCCTTCTGCCTGGAACACTCTTCTTCCAGATATCTGCAAAGCCCACCCTCTTCTTATGATCCCTGCTCAAACGTCACCTTCTCAAATGGAGTCCTCACTGACCCGATTAAAAGACGCAACCCTGCACCTGGCACTTTCTCTTTCCTTTTTCTAGAAAGAAATGTCCAACTATAACTGTGTACATATATTTTTTTCCTTTTAGATTTATTAATTTCTCTCACGTGTTCTGACGCTCTATTATTTAGGTATAGACACAATTAGGATTGTTGATGTCTTTTTGAAGAACTGACGCTCTTATCAGAATATAATGTCTCTCTTTATCCATGGTAACATTCATATTTTTTCCCTGAAGATTACTTTTTCTGAAATTAATTTGGCGAGTCCTGCTCTCTTTCATTAGTGTTCACGTGGTTTATCTTTTTTTGAACATACTTTCATTTTTAACCTACGTTTTTAATTTGCAGTGGGTTTCATTAAAACAAAATTCCAGATTCATATTTTTGTCAGTTTATATGGTTTGTACCAGTGTCTGCCATGAGTAAATAGTCTATTTCTAACTGAAGGTATCTGTCCTATTCTGAATGTAAGGTTAGTTGTTTGCCTTGTGACCTCAGTTCCTTGATGAGTTGAAGAAAGATCATTAATTTGTAGTTTGTCCTACTTTGTTTCTGGTTGTAAAAGGCAAATGGTGCCTTTTCCAGATTTTACACCTTTAAAAAATGCACATTATTTGCGTTGCTTTGTTCTTCTAGCTCGGTACCTCAGCACCAGGTTAATTAGACGTGATAGTGAATATATTTATTTGTTTCTTCATTTCAGCAAGTAAGCTTTAAACTGTTCATTACTAAGTATTTTTTCCTTAGCTTTTTATAGATTACCTTCATTAGATTCCGGAAATCCCATGTAATCATAGTTTGTGGACATTATCTTTAATAAATGTTCACTTTGGGGCGCCTGGGTGGCACAGCGGTTAAGCGTCTGCCTTCGGCTCAGGGCGTGATCCCGGCGTTCTGGGATCGAGCCCCACATCAGGCTCCTCTGCTATGAGCCTGCTTCTTCCTCTCCCACTCCCCCTGCTTGTGTTCCCTCTCTCGCTGGCTGTCTCTATCTCTGTCGAATAAATAAATAAAATCTTAAAAAAAAATAAATGTTCACTTTATTTAAATTACTTGCCTGTATCTATTAAGTCCCCCTGGCACTTTTTAAAAAATATATTTTATTTATTTATTTAACAGAGAGAGCAAGCACAAGCCGGGAGAGCGGCAGTCAGAGGCAGAGGGAGAAGCAGGCTCCCCACTGAGCAGGGAGCCCCATGTAGGACTCGATCCCAGGACCCTGAGATCATGACCTGAGCCGAAGACAGACGCTTAACCAACTGAGACACCCAGGCGCCCCCCCACACACTTTCTATCCCTTTCCCTACATGATTTTTCTACATAACGTTTAAAAACATCTAATACTTTCTCTCTCCTTTTTTTTGGTCTGTCTCCACGCACTAGAGTATGAATTCCACAGGGGTGGGCATTCTGCCCGTTATGTGCACTGACATATCCCCAGTAGCCAACGATAGCAGCTTCTTTGTAAATCAGCGAATGAGTCCATCTTCTGCCGCCGAGTGTCTAATGTGGGCTCTGCTCACAGCTGGTGCTCCGTAAGTTGCCCGATAGAGAGGCAGGTCGGGGACCAGCTGCTAAGCCCTGAGCTCTCACTGTCAGCCTTCTCCCGCTCTGGCCAAGGCTCCAGACAGGTCCTGAGGATGTAAAGTGGGCAGCTGGGCTGCTGGGCACGGCCCTCAGCCGATGATCTTAACAGATCCTGGCCAAGAAGCCAGAGAGCCAATGAGGGTGGCACCAGCTTCTGTCCTTATCCTTGGAGGATGGGCCTGGGCCCGTCTCTGTCTACCTGGGCCTCAGTTTCCACAAGCGGATCTTGGCTGGTGAGCTGAGGCTTGGGCTGGGATCCCAGCAGGAAATGGAAGGGATGTGGTGAAGGCTGAGAACTGCTGGAAAGGAAGCCAAGAATGCCAAGCTCTAGACTCCAGTGTGTAGCTAACACTTCTGGTGACCTCAGGTGAGTCACTGGCCAGCTCCGGACCTCAGGTTCCTCATTTAAAAGTAGTAGCAGTTTTCAAATGCTGCCACTGCGATTACGTAGGGAAATTAAAACCTAGATGATTAAAAAAAGAGGGAAAAGAACCATCCACCAATGTTCTGATTATTTCCCAAGTACCCCGTTATAGCTCGGACCCCGTGGGGCACTCCACCGGGTTGCATGGGAATCCTGAGCCCAGGAAGTAGAAGTTAGAAGCTACAGATGTGACATCAGGATGGAATCAGGCAGGGGAAGTCTTCTTCAGGGTCACGCAGCAGATCAGGGACAGAACGAAGACTGGAACTCAAGTCCCCCGTTTTTAGCTTGGGCTAGTGAGGGGAATCCCTAGGCCCTCTGATGTCAGCTCCAGGGCTTGAAACTCACCCCTCGGTTAAACCAAGATGGGCTTCGTGGAAAGCAGGAAGGCTGGGGGGAGGGGAGGGGAGGCCAGGCTGGAGCTGGGGCCACACCTCTGAGTCTCCCAAACAGGGATGGTGAGACCCTGAGCCCCGAGGCATAGTGCCCGCCCCCTTCCCGGGAGAGAAGGTGGAAAGGTCCAGAACCGCAGCCCTCATCACCAGACTTCTCCCCCGTTGTGTGCATGCATCCCCAACCCCCACACACCCGGGGGTCTACCAGGATTTATTCTGCAGCACGCACTCGCCACGCCCTCTCCCATAGACCTGGGGCGCTGCCTCTAAATGGGGTGTCTCTTTTGGGAGGACCGTGGGAGGGTCTAAGAGAAAGGGGAGGGGGGGGTGGCTAACTACGGATGAGCAGTTTATCGCTGGGTGTTCCGTGTTAAGTGACACACGAAGGCCGGTGTGGGAGGACCGCGAGCTGCGCCGGGTGTGCGGAGAGGGTGGGCCGCCAGCTCTGTACTGCCAGGAAGGAAGAGTTTGAAGCCCAGGAGGCAGGGCTGCAGAGAAAAAACACCCGCCTGGGGATAAAAAGTCCCACTTCGAGTCCCGGCCCTGCTCGCCCTTCCCCACATGCTTGTCCCCTCTTGAGAAAGAGACCCGAATATTGTGTGCTTCAGTTTCCTCATCCGCACGATCAGGCTCATGCTTCCAGCCCTGCGCCCCGCCTTTAGCTCAGTCGTGAAGGTGAACTTGGGAGGGCACAGGGCGTCAGGGGTCAGGGCCCCGCTTGGGAGGGAGACAGACCTTCGCTTTCACGGTTCCAATACTTCCTTTGGTCAAAGCCTGAAATCTCCCTGTTCTTGGCTCGTCTCCCCAGTGGGGAGGTTACTTCAACCAGCTGGATAGGATGCTGGGACCGTTATACACAGAAATGGTCACCGCTGAGTGGCTGTTGATCTTGGGCAAGTTACTGAACCTCTCTGTGCCTGTTTTGTCGTCTACGACATGGGGAAAATAATAGAAAGTCATAAGACCGTTTGGAGGATTCAACAAGCTATTATTTATGAAGTGGTTGGCACACGGCCTGGCATACGGTAAAATTATAGGTTTTAGCTATTGGTAGTAGCGTAAGGCCTGACTCACAAGGCAAGAAATGTTAGTTGTCATTAATAAATAGAAGGGACGGTGGTCATCAATGGACAAAGAAAGGCCGAAGGAGAGTGGGAGGAAGAAGGTAAGAAACAGAAGAGGCTGCATTTGCACCTGAGGAAGTAGGGATGGTTGGGGGTGCCGGTGGTGGGGGACACAGGCAGAGGGGACCTAGTGACCCAGAAACATGAATCAGAGCAGAATTCAGGCCAGAAGCGGAAATCTCAGGGAGCAAGCCAATTGGGCCCTGGGCCAGGGTGTGGACAGCTTCAAATCTGAGAACCAGGGGGTGGGACACCCCCACCCCTGCCTTCCTGGGCCAGGTGAGGCTTCATCAAGCCTCTCTATGAAGACCCCTTAGAATGGAGACAGACCCTGGGCTGAGCCCCAGGACAGGCCCTGCCAGATGGCTGAGGGAGGTGGGCAGGCCCTGGTAGACACCAGGTCCTCCAGGAGCCCTAAGCGCTGAGGCTGACCCCGGGCCCCACACCACCCCCAGGGCCCTCACCTGGCAGACTCCCCGGGGTCTCAGCCACCCCTGCCTCCATGTGTCTCACTCATCTGGCCCACGGCCTGTGACACCCCCAGCTGAGTGGACAGCTCACTCCCCAGGAATGGGACATACTCACTGCTTATATTTATATGTATTTTTATTTTTTTAAAGAGTGTGTGTGTGTGTGTGTGTGTGTGTGTGTGTATGGAGGGGTTGAGGGGCAGAGGGAGAGGGAGAGAGAATCTTAAGTAGGCTCCACGCCCAGCACGGAGCCTAACACAGGGCTCGATCTCACGACCCTGAGATCATGACCTGAGCCAAAATCGAGAGTCAGTGCTTAACTGCCTGAGCCACCCAGACGCCCCATCACTGCTTGTATTTTTATATACTATCTGATTCATGCAAAAGAATATATACAACATGTATGTTTCCGCCCACCCACTTTTCCTCCTTCTGCCTCGGTTTTGGTCCTGGGTTCACCGATTCCCGTGGCTCTAAGTAAAAGCAAAAACCCTCCCAATGGCTGACAAAGTCCTCATGATCCTTCCCACTGGCCTCCTTTATTCCCTCCCACACCTTCCAGCTGCCCCACACACATACCAGGCACACTTCTACCTCAGGGCCTTTGGACTTATTCTTCCTTCTGCCTAGAACATTCTTTCCTCAGCCCTTCAAATAACTAGCTCCTTGTCCCTCATCAGGTCTCATTTTTCCATAAGTGCCTTCTTCCTTCTATGGCTCTGAGGACTGCTCATCTCTTAGCTTTTCAATTTTTCTACACATTCTGGGCCCGTCCGAGAGCCCTAGGGTCTTTTCCGGACCTCACGTGTCCATCGACCTCGTCAGACACCGGAGTCCTATCGGCAGTATTGGTATGAACAACTTCTACTCTTTTCATGATTCCAAATTAGAGTGGTGCCCTGGGTAGGACAGAGGGAGATAAAAGTGAGGGCCAAGTACCAACGTGTGGCAACCACGGTCGTTGTCCACAGAGGTGGCCACCTAGTTGAGAAGACTGGACAAACTTGTCAAACCAGAGAGAACACGTCGAAGCAGGGCCATTTGTAACTGACTGGGAGACCCTGGCCAGCCCCTGTGTGGCCCGCATTTCTGCACCTGCAGCATGGGCATAGCAGTGCCTTCCTCACGGAGAAAGAAATTGAACATGGGCTCCAGAAATGGGCAAATGTTATTACTCTTGAGAGCACATAAAGCAAAGCTTGTCAACTGGTCAGCAAGTAAGAGGATGAGCAGAGAAGAGCATCCCTTGGGATGTGGTTACCATCGGCCATTTCCACCTGCCTACCCTTTCTTCTTTCAAAAAAAAAAAAGTGGACTTTCCTTTGGGGAATTTATCTGTTCTCTTACGGAGGCTGAGATCCCCCCCATGGCTGGCACCTGACAGACCCAGCCAGTCAGGGTACTCTGTGCCCCTCATGAGAGTGGGCAGTTCAAGGGTGGGTGCGTGACACACTGAGAGTCAGTCCCTGGACTTGCTGTCAGGAAAGAGCCTTTCTCTCTGCCCATATGACTAAACAGGTAGGATGTGAATCTGGATCTGCTGTTGGCCGCCGTGAGGGAAGACTCTGACTCAGGTTGGAGCCCACACATGGGAAAGGAGAGCTGAGAGCTGGAGAGGGAGACAGGAATCTCATTATTGATTTTGGGCTCCTGGATCCAGCTATTCCTGAAGCAATCATTCTGAAATGTTCAGTTTCATGAGCCAATTTTCTTTTTTGGCGGAAGCTATTTTGAGCTGTGTTTCTGCCATTTGCAGCACGGGTCTCCTCCCCCACTTTAATCTGCCTTCACAACGGATTTCCAATGTCAAAAATCACAGACCAGATTTTTTAAAATGATAACGGTGAATATATCGTGTAGTAGAAAGAACACTCTGTCGGAAGCCAGTGGAGAGAGCATTTCAGATAGAAAGGGCGATGTGAAAACAGAGCAGAATCTTGGTCCATATTTACCCACTGCCAACTCAGTATGTCCCGGACATTGTTCTAGGCATTGGAGTTCGGCAGTGAGTGGGGCCGGCAGAAAGTTCTGCCTTCATGGAACAAGTTAAAATTATATTATAATTGTATAAGATTATATTATACATATTATATTATATATTATAGTTATATTTTATATTATATTATAGTTATAAAATATTATTATAATTTAATCAAATGCTTATATGTGCCAGAAATTTTTCAACAACTGGCTCATGTAATCACAATAACCCTCCCCTGTAGGTATTATTATTCATGTCCTTCTCTGAAAAGGAAACTGAGGACCATGAAGGCTTTGTGTCCAAGGTTACCCAGCTAGTAAGCCACAGCCCTGGGATTTGAACCCAGGACCTCTGGTTTTCTTGACCGCTATACTCTACCGCCTCGTGTAGCAGTTAGCACCGACGAGCCTTCTCTATGTGCCAGGCACTGCTCAGACGGGTTTGCACACACATGCTCAATTTTATTTCTCAGAACAATCCATTTTATAGAGAAGGAAACTGAGGCTAATAACAAGCGGCAGCAGGACTGAAATTTGAACCAAAACAGTACAGTTTGAGAGGCCACACTGTGTTTCCCCCCTATCTTTATGGAAGCATAACTGACAATGATAAGCTATTTAAAGGACACGAGGTGATGATCTTTTTTTTTTTTTTAAAGATTTTATTTATTTATGTGACAGAGAGACAGCCAGCGAGAGAGGGAACACAGCAGGGGGAGTGGGAGAGGAAGAAGCAGGCTCCCAGCGGAGGAGCCTGATGTAGGACTCGATCCCACAACGCCGGGATCACGCCCTGAGCCGAAGGCAGACGCTTAACGACTGCGCCACCCAGGCGCCCACGAGGTGATGATCTGGTAGATGAGTGCACGTGGAAGGTTTCCGCCCCTTGAGTTAATGGACACACCCATCACCTCACACACTTTGGGGGGGGGGGTGAGGATATTGAAGGCGTACTGTCGTAGCAAATGTCAATGACACCTGACGGTGTAAACTCCAGCGCAAACCGCTTCTAATGAACGAACAAAGGAAGAGGGGCCAGAAAACAGAAACCCTGCCCAGAAGCGAAAGACAGCAAGAGGCCTCGCCCTGAGGCCTCCTTTCCAAACAGTGCCAGGTTTCAAGGCTTTTAAGAGACGATCGCTCCTGCTTTCGCTGAGGGTGCGAGGAGCCCCGCGGGGCGACCCCACCGAGGGTCCTCTTCCACTTCCTTGGAACTGAGGATCCTGAGAGGAGAAATGTGCACAGCAAAGGGGCGGTGTGAAGCAAGACCAGTTCTGACACACTCATTCATGAACGGTTTTGTTTGTTTGTTTGTTTAAAGATTTTGTTTATTTATTTGAGAGAGAGCGAGCACACGAGCCGGGGTGGGGATGGGGGCGGGGACCACAGCACCTGACTGGGGTGATGGAGGGACCCACGTAAGCAGGGGAGAGGACTCTGGCCGCCCCCCGCCCCCCGCCCCAGCCCCTGCTCTCTGCCTCTGGTCCCTGAGCCTCCAGCCCTTCTTGCCTCGGGTTGTCTCGGCTGCCAGTGGTCACCTCCTCTAACCCCAGACGATGAATTAATAAGAAAAATACATAGTATGTTGGACGTTTACTGTGTGCTCTCAAGGAAATAGAGGAATTTCAGCACAAAGCACTCCCTAGCTTCCTTCTGGCCTTCACTTTTTAAAGGCCCTCCCTTCTCGGTGAGGCTTTTCCTAACCAAGGCATTTTTTTTTTAAGATTTTATTTATTTTTTTGACAGAGACAGCCAGTGAGAGAGGGAACACAAGCAGGGGGAGTGGGAGAGGAAGAAGCAGGCTCATAGCGGAGGAACCTGATGTGGGGCTCGATCCCATAACGCCGGGATCACGCCCTGAGCCGAAGGCAGACGCTTAACCGCTGTGCCACCCAGGCGCCCCTAACCAAGGCATTTTAAATTGCACAAGCCCTGCTGAAATTCTTGTGTTTGGTCATTTACTATTCATTGTTTATCTGCCCCCACTAGAATGTAAGCTCCATTTTACCGCTGTATCCATAGCTTCTAGAATATTCCCTGGCTCGATAAATATTTGTTGAATGAATAAATGATTATTTCCTCAAACAGTTAAAAAACCACCACCACCACCACCAGCAGCAGCAGCAGCAGCACCACCACCACAGCTCTCCAAACCAGTTCTTCAGGAAAGAGAGAACAGGATAAAGTCGTGTAGAGCTGATGTAAGACTAAAGTTGAAAGGAGGGGGAAAGAAAAATGGGGGGTGAAAAAAAAAGTTGAAAGGAGGATGTGATCAGTCAGAGGACTGAACCCAGAGATTGGTGGTTATCTTCTGATTCCTGCTTTTATAATGAGAAAAGCAAAGAACACTTTGTTTTACATAGAAAAGAAGGCTTCTAGTTAACAGAGACCTGGGTGTTATGTCCAGGCCCAGGGGAAAGGGGTCCTCAGTCAGGGCTGGCTTCTCACACAGGGACTCTGGGGGTGGGTAGTTCTCCCCGCCTGCCCCCCCACACTTCCTGAAGGCCACAGAGCTCTCTAGAAGCCTTGGACAGACATGGGTGTCAGCACGGCTGGTCCACTCCCAGCTCGGGCTGTGACCGGCAGTGAACCCATAACCTTTGCCCTCCCACAGGACTTCGGCAAATATTCAGTGTGAGAATAATAATTGCTGTGGCTGAATAATATTTTCACGCTTTTTTATTGAGGTCAAATTGGTATACACCCTGTAAGCTTCGGGTGTGACGTTATAATTCGACGTGGGCATGCCCTGCAAAGCCATCACCTCCAGAAGCTCGGTTACCATCCATTGCCATGCAGTTTTTATATACAAACCAAAGTGGAGTTTCCCCCATACTCCCTTTTACGCTCATCCCATTCCTGTTAAACCGGCGAGGGCCCCGTGGCTCTCATTGCTACGGTGGAGGGATGTCAGTGCAGTTTCGTTTTTAGCTCGACAGCGGTAGGGGACTGAAGGCACGGGAGAATCGTGGGGAGAATCGTGGTGACATAAGAACAGGTGGATGGGGTGGGGGTGGGGCAGACTTTAAAATACTCCCCAAGTCAAGGAAGGAAGGGAGTGATTTGAAAAGGAAACAAGAAGTTAGAACTGATGTGCCCCCACAGAGTCCAGGCCATACTCGTTCTGAGTAGTACGGAGAGATCTGAGGACAGGAGGGACTGTGCCCCCTTTTCCAGCGGTGGACAGGCCCCAGACGTATCCCTGCACCCGGGTGTGACATGGGGGCTGTGGGAAGTGGCCCAGGGCACAGCGAGAGCACGGCTGTGTGGGTTGATGGTAAAGAGCGGAGAGAAAGGACAGCAGGGGTAGAAGAGGGGACAGAGGGACAGACACCTTGACAGATGACAGCGTACCGAGGGGATGTGGAGGCCAGGAGCATTCCGTGCCCCTTCCCAGCTCTGCTCCTGAGCAGCCCTGGAGAAAGGAGAGAAAACGCTGTGAACTGACCTCATCCAACACCAGCCGCGGGCAGAAAAGGAGCAGGAAATACCAGCTGACACAACAGATCCGGCTCCGGCGCCTGAGCTCTGGGTCCGTGTCATTGCTCCAGTCCCTTACGAGCTGCTTCCTACGCATTTTGCAACACTGACTTAATCACAGCAGGGAACCCTATGCTGAATGGTCCTGGCATTCCTATTTTACACGTGGGGAAACCGAGGCTAGAAAGGTCAGGGAACTGGCCCAAGGTCACGGAGAAAAATAAGAGAGCTGGGATTTGAACCCACGGAGTTTGGGTCCAGAGCCCATCCTGTCTGCTACTCTGCTGTTTCGTTAAGCTCTTGTTCTGGATTGGGTGCCCTGCTAAGTGCTCGAACTCCATTTCCTTGAGTTCTCAAAACCCTTCCAGGGGGTGGGTGTACTCTTCATCCCCTGTTCACCGATGTGGACGTTAAGATACAGAGTAAATAATAACTTGTTTCAGGTCACAGCCAAGTCTGCAGACAGGATTTGGACATAGGTCTGGGGGGACCATAAGTCCGTTCCAGTCACTATTGCTGCGTAACCAACCACCCCCGAACGTAATACTCGGCAATGACCGTTTTATTATGCTCTACGTCTGTGGAAGGGCAATTGGAGGTGGCTCGTTTCTGGTCCCCAGTATGTCAGGCCTCATCTGGGAAGACCCTGTGGCTGGAGGCGACTGTACAGCGGGGCCTGGAACCATCTGCAGGCTCCCTCTGCTCACACATTTGGCTTTCAGCTGGGACTTCAGCGGGGCGGAAGACCAGAATGACCTCGACAGGCGGCCTTGCCACGTTGTCTCTCCATGCATGGTATTTGGACTTTCACACAGCAGGGCGAGCAGGCTCCGGAGAGCGAGGTGGATATGCATGGTGTCGTGGCGTGTTAGGATACCACGACTTCCGCCTGCCTCTGGCAGGGCAGGTGCTCCCAAAGGTCCTCCCGTGTTCAAAGGGAACACAGTCCTGTGTCCCCCATCTGATGGGAAGGTGGCAAGGCCACATGGTAAGGCGAGCACCGTGGTTGGGAACCCTTGCCGTGACCGTGTCCGGTATATGCAATCCGAGACAAAAGCTCACTGGATCAGACGTCCTCAAACACCCCCTGCGAATTAGACTCACTCTCCAAACTCCCACTGCCCAGGCTCCAC
This sequence comes from Ursus maritimus, assembly GCF_017311325.1. Taxonomy (NCBI): domain Eukaryota; kingdom Metazoa; phylum Chordata; class Mammalia; order Carnivora; family Ursidae; genus Ursus; species Ursus maritimus. Next base: position 17,388,207 of record NW_024424452.1, on the reverse strand, counting down.
CGCAGACCAATGAAATCAGAGTCCCCGGGCAGGGAAGCCAGGATCCGTGTCTTTAACTCATCTGTAACCAAGTGATGACAGTGAAGCCTCCTTCCGTGTATGCAAAATTCCTGGCAGAGTGTCTGGCTTGTAAACACACGGTGTTTCTCCGAGTGGAACACCTGTGACTCTTAGCGCACAAGGTCATGGGCGGTGTGCACAGGTGGACTGAAAAAAGTTATAATTAGGTGTTTCTTTTTACACTCTTCTAGTTATGACAAGTGATTGTGGTTTTCCGTTTTTGGTGGTTATGTAGCCCCCCCCCCTCTCTTTTTAAGTAGGCTCCCATGCCCAGCGTGGAGCCTAATGCGGGGCTTGAACTCGCGACCCTGAGATCAAGCCCTGAGCTGAGATCAAGAGTCCGAATATTTAACCAACTGAGCCACCCAGCCGCCCCTAGTCTCCTTTTAAAATATATTTGAGTGAAAAAGGTAGGGAGGTTATTTTAAAACTTCTAAGTAAGCAATGGTATAGCCTAAATGCACGTAGGGTAGAAATCACAAAGGTGCTGTGTCAAAGGTGAGGCTGGGAAAACCCTCGGGCAGATGATCAATAATGGTAGCTGTCACTGTTCCTATTATTAGCATTACCTTTAAGGAGTGCCAGTTAAACGTCAACTATGGGGTGATTTTGAAATTTAAAAAAATACACATCTGAGAGCTGAGTGGGCGGAAGAGGGCTAGGTGTCTGGGAAGCCAATAAAGAGCCCCAGGGTGAGTGTCCTGATTCTAGGCAAGGAGCCGGAATCCTTTGAACCGTGGCAACCCGATGGGGAAACGTCTGTAAGCTCCCGAGGCGCAGGAGAGGTCAGTCGTCCCTCCGTTCTCAGGAGGAATCTTAGAAACAGGGGAGACAGATATTACGTGCAGCTAGGGGATCAAAAAGAAAGGGGGTAGAAGAGAGGATGGAACAGAAGAGGAAGATTCTGGAGGGGTCAGAATCAAGAGTGGGTTCTTGTCCCCCCTGGGTCCCCAGTCCTCATGTGATTTTCAGCCGCTCCCTGCCCCTTGCCCCACCAGGCCTTTCTGCAAAGGGTAGAGAATGGGGCTCTAACACCCAGGATCCGTTCAGATCTGCACATTCAGTAATTCCAAGAATTATCTGGTTCCTGGAACAGCCATTTAAAGGCCTCCCAGGCAGAGACTGTGCCAGGGAAGGGCGAGGCCAGGGAAGGCCAATGAGATGCCAGGAGTGAGAGTACCATGTGGGCCCTTCTGGCAAAGTGTCAAGGACCCAGGACACAGGGAGTGGCCAGGTTCAGCTAGAGACACAGCACTTTGCAGCCTTTGTTTTCTCATTTAAAGTACCTTTTGACAGGATGGGAAACTGAGGCAGAAGGCGTAATTAACCAAAAATTAACATCTAGGATTTCACATTGTCAGTACATGGTTATTCTCAGGCATATAGTAAAAAGGGAAAGGCCCAGGCTTCAAAAATTAGACAGACCTGAGTTCAAGATCCCACTCCTGCGGGTTGTGGCTGTGTGACTTTGAGCCAGTTACTTAACTTCTCTGAACCTCGGTTTTCTGCACTGTAAAATAGGATCAATAATAGTCTGCCTGTTGGGTTATTGGAAGGATTAAACAGAACAAAGCCTATAAAACACCTATCACGGAGTAGTAGCTCAATACTTGGGAGCTCTGGCCATGATTTTCTGATGCTGACACATCGGATCCGTACTGGGCTGAGAGCTCACGGCCCAGAGCTGCTCCTCCCATCTGTCTGCTGAATTCAGGAGCAGACACTGGCACTAAGGCCTCGTTCCAATCATACAGGGTCCCATTTGTCTCTCTTTGCAGTCCATGCCTTCGACCAGGCCCTGGTAATACAACAGGCATCTGATAAACAGTAACTGAATGACTAAATAATTGATCACGGAAAGAGGGGCTCGGGGGAAGTCTGAAGGAGCTGTATGCCGAATGCTTGTGAGAGCCTGGGCACAGGTTGGCTGTATGATTCCAGAATAGGTGTCTCCCTGAATGGCGGTGAGGGACGGGTGGTGGTGGAGGGCTGGTGATGGAAGACTTTGAAGAGCTGAGCCTAGCAGGGTAGCTGGGATTGAGGGCATCTCAGACAGAAGGGACCAGAAGCTTGTTCAGGGGCAAGTGGGAGAGTCAGATTTCAGCCCACATTTTTTTTTAAAGATTTTATTTATTTATTCGAGAGAGAAAGCACAAGCTGAGGAGGGGAGGGGCAGAGGGAGAGGGAGAAGCAGACTCCCCACTGAGCAGGGAGCCCCATGTGGGCCTCGATCCCAGGACCCCAGGATCATGACCTGAGCTGAAAGCAGATGCTTAACCGACTGAGCCACCCAAGCGCCCTTTCAGCTCACATTAACAAGGTGCTCTGAGAAGGTATCAGGCAACTGAAAGGCAGCAAGTTCCCTGTCCGTAGTGGTATTCAAGCAAGCAGAGGCGACCCCGGTCTGCAGTGTGGTGGGGTTGGACTAGATGTCCTCTAACATTCTACCCGGCCAGAGATTCCGTGCCTGTTAGTCGGTCGGACTCAGGGGAGGCCAGTGGACGGAGATTCCCAGAGGTTCAAGCTGGTCTTGATGGGCTGTGCTCCTGTCACTCACTACTCCAACAGGTGCCTCATTCTTCTGCTCATATTCTTAGGTCCCTAAGAACAATTGGCTCCAAGTTTTGCAGCCTAGGGCTTACGTGGACGGGCAGGAGAAAAGGAAAAATGCTTTGCCCAGGGCTTGGGGTTTTTCTCCCTCCTCCTGTTGAGTCTGCCCATGGAAAATGTTTCTTGCTAGTTTTTTTTTTCCAGTATTCATTCTCTTGCCCTCCCCACGTTTTGGCCAACACGTGGCTAAGCACCTAAAAACTATGTTTCCCAGACTCTCTCGTAGTTAGGTGTGGCCATGTAATTAAATTCTGACCAGATATAATGGATTCTACTTTTAGGTCATGGCCTTCAAAATGAATCGGTGTTGCTTTCCCTGGTTCCTTCCCTACTCCCTTTCCACAGGTTGAGATGCAGATGTGATGGCAGGTACCAAAGCAGCTAGTTTGGACCCCAAAGTGGAAGCCATGAGTTTTTTGTTTTTGTTTTTTTAAAGATTTATTTGAGAAAGGCAGGGGCAGAAGGAGAAAGAATCTCAAGCAGGCTGTGCGCTGAGCACAGAGCCCGACGCAGGGCTCGATCTCACGACCCTGAGATCACAACCTGAGCTGACACCAAGAGTCAGACGCTCAACCGACTGAGCCACCCAAGTGCCCCGGAAGCCATGTTTTGAGGGTGGCAGAACATTGAGCTAAAAGCAGCTGGAATCCCTGACATGGTGAAGTTGTCATTTCGGCCCAAGAGTACTGACCCTTGGAGCTGTTATGTGACAGAGAACTTTCTATCCTGTTTCATTACAGTAGCCCAAACATGTATCTCAATCATTAGATCCTCTTATTTGCCCTACGTTCTTCTCAAACTCGGGTCCTAAGACTTATTATAGATACGAGGTAAGGATCTTCCTCCCCAGCTGACCTCCCAGAACCCCGTCCTGGCACCCTCCTTCGCAGAGGCACGCGCCCCATAGATGAGGACAGTGAGAATCCTTGAATTTGAGCCCTCAGTCATCTGGGGCAAGTCCCTTCATATTCTAAATCTTAGTTTTCTCCATTTTGCAGGTGGCACAATAAACACCATTCACTTCAAAAGGTGGTTTTTATGTATTTTTAGTTTTATTTTATTTGTAAGTAGGCTCCACACTGGGCGTGGCCCCAATGTGGGGCTTGAACTCACCACCCTGAGGGGGAGACCTGAGGGGAGATTAGAAGCTTACCTGACTGAGCCACCCAGGCGCCCCCAGAAGGTGGTTTTATATGCAAATGATATGATCAAGAAGATTGTTTATTCTCGAAATGGAGAGGAGCTGGGGAGGGAGCTTGTTTCCCAGGCAGCATGACAAAGAAACAGGAATTTCTCTTGCATTTCGTAAGAAACCGTGGAGACACGTTGGCCAAAACATACGTGCAGCAAAATAAAACAAAAGAAAAGACGCTGGCCTCTACCCGCCCAGGCAGAATCAGATACACCCGCTCCCAGACGCATGAGCAACTTCGGACACTGACAAAACCGGTTCTCATTGCCTCGTGCAAACGCAGCCAGAAACACGGACACACAGCACTGCGCAGAGAGGGGACAGATCCGACACACAAGCTGCAGCTCTACTTTGTTTATTGTCCTTCCCACCCTTAGGGAGGTCCAGTTTCTTCGCTGTCTTTCTTTTTAGGGGGTACTTTTTGAGACTCTGCCTCTCCATTCCCTGCCTCTTGCTCCCTATCTTGTCCTTTTGCTGGGGCTGGGGGCACTTCCTTGGTGGCCCCTCGGAGCCTCAGTCAGGTAGGGTAAGTCCTGGGGGTGGGGTGGGGGGCAAGCAGGCCTGGGCCCTGCCCCCGGGGGCCGATTCTCCGATTCTCCGCGGTCTTGTCTCCATCGCTGTGTGGTGTCCGTGCTCTGGCCTCATCTGGGGCAAGGGAAGAGAAGAAACGGTTCTAATCCTGAGTTCTAATCCCGCCTCTCCTGGTCACTTGCTGTGTGTCTCCAGAAAAGGACCCTACCCTCTCTGGGCCTCTGTTTCCCTCCCTGTAAACCGAATTTCCCTCCCATTGGAAAGGTTCGTGTTTCCCCCTTTGCTCTGGTCCCTAGGAAACTCAGAGTTGAATGTGTGTCTCATTTTATTCCATGTTGAGACAACGGTTCTTGGATCCCTTCTTCCCACCCAACCACACACATTCAGGCACGTCCTTCCAAGGCAGAGGGACCCCTGGGTCCCCTGACTCCTTACTTCCAGCTCCGCCTCAGGACCGTGCCCCTCGCCTTTTCCGCTCCGTGTTCTGGAGCTTGGTCACCAGCTTCCTCTCATGGCCGCCGGGGCTGGGCCGGTTGGTGTGGGCAGCAGCTTCTCTCTTGGTGCGACCTTTCCGGCCTCCGACTCCTGGGAACCAGGCAAGAGGCGGAGGTGAGGTGGACGGACGCAAGGTACATCCAAGGAGAGGGGGGGGGGCGGGGTGGAAGGAGCATGGTTTGGGGGAGGCAGACTGGGGAGTGGGCCCCACATAGCTTTGGGGCAGTCATCATCCCTGTTGCCCCATCTGTGGAATAAGGGGCCCCCGATGGTCTCTTGATGCTCCCATATTCTAGGGGTGCATGAGGTCCAAGGGCTGAGCCGGACAGCACTCAGTGGGAGAGGGGTTCGAAGGGGTGACTTGAGGGGTCAAGGGAACAGGGGAGAGAATGGGTTGGGGGTGCAGAGGAGGCCGAGGAGGAATCCTAGCTGGGGGTGTGGGGGTAGAAGTGGAGGGACCAGAAAGGTGACGGGGCCAGACTTACCCAGGTAGGAATGAGCCAGGCTGTAGAGGTCGTATTCATCCAGGCTGGGGTCTTCGTCCTCTGGGCCTGGGGGCTGCCGGGCCGGGCTGGCTGCTCCTGGAAAGGTGGCCATCACAGCTGACTCTCTCTCTCTCTCTGTCTCTCTCTCGGTCGGCTTCGAAAGCTTTGTTTGTGTCTGGTTTCCCGACACCTCCCTGTTCACTGGCCCCAACTTATAAGGCCACGTGTCCTCCTCAGGCCCTGTCTGATGCAATCTGGCCCTTTCCCAGAACCCGACCCAGTAAACAGCAATCACGAGAGGGGGACAGAGTGGCCCTGTGAGTCCCAGCCCCTTCCCCTTGCCTCCTCCCTCTCACTGGGGCTCGCCCAGCTGGGTATTTTTCCACAGAGGAGATCCCCGCCCCTCAGGGAGGAGGAGGAGGAGAGAGGCTGAGTCTGGGCGTAAACAGTCCTTGGGATCATGGCCAGTGGGGATCCGAGGGCCTCACCTGGCCCACTCCTTCCTGTCCGTCCCCTGCCCCCCGCCACACAGCTGACCCCCACCCCAATTCTGGCTCAGACTCAGGACCCTGGTGGCAGATTGTGGCGTGAAGAACACACACGAACTAGGTCGGTGGTTCTCACCCCTAACACACCCAACACCCCTTTTCGATAAGAAACATCTGGAAAGCCCCCTTAATATCCTGAGCTGTGGGGGGAGCGGGTCCCTAGGTAGTTTCCCTCACCGGAGAGGGAGGCTAGCAGAGTACGTTAAGAGTGCGGATTCTGGAGCCGGCTGCCCTGGCTTCAAACCTTTGCTCTCCTACTTCCTGGGTGCCCCCGGACAAGTTACCTTCCCTCTCTGGGCCCCGGTTTTCTCTTCCGTAAAAAACGAGGATGATGATAACTGCCTCGACCTCCCAGAGTTGGTAAGAGAATCGAGTGAGACACCACAGGCAAGGACACTTGCGAAGGTGCCTGCTGCATGACGGGAAGTAATCCACATACTTTCCAAACAGCTCGATAATGCCGCCCCTATGAGGTAAAGGAGACGCAAAGGGAAATCATTTTTTTTTTCTTTGAAGATTTTTTTATGTATTCATTAGAGACAGCATGAGCAGGGTGGGGGGAGAGGGAGAGGGAGAAGCAGATTCCCTGCTGAGCACAGACTCCCCCTCAACGTGTTGGGGGGGTGGACTCGATCCCAGGACCCTGAGACCATGACCTGAGCCGAAGGCAGACGCTTAACCCACGGAGCCACACAGGCGCCCCAGGAAATTGATTTATAATGAAATAATGGCTTTCAAAATGTGGATATACTGGCGTAGAAGACATTATGCAGCAAACAGATATTTGTACCTATTTTATGAATTAAGGGAAGGGATTCGCACGAGAAGAGCATGGAGGTGGAATTTTCCACCGTCACCTGAAGGGATCTGCCCTATGTGGGTCCAGTGGACCCTGCCCACTCCTGCTTTCACCGAGGCTTATGTGCCGGCTCCCACGGTCCCCGGCAGGAAAGGAGGCAGACACAACCTTCCAGCTTATGTTTTTTTTAACCTCAGCGGTCTCCAGCACAATAGGACAGGCTGGGACCCGGCCAGGTGTTCATTCTCTGCTCCCGTTCCCACCCCCCCACCCCCGTTTCATCTCAACGTTACCTAATCGCACCTTCCCCCAAACCCTGTAATAACCCAGTCTCGTCCTTTGCTTCGCAAGAAGAGGTACTTCTGCTTGCGTTTCTCCCTGGCCTGAGCCAGAATTAAATTTAGTTTTTGTTTTTCAGGTTTGGTGGATTTGTGAGTTCTTGAACATCCAGGAAATGAAAGTGAGGTCACTCGAGTAAAACACGGTTTGGGATAATTACGTAAGGGCCAGGGGAAGGCCGCCCCAAAATGTGCTGCTTTTGCATATTGGTTATTTTAAATAAAAGTGACTTAAGAGACGGCCAGTGTGAGAATGACTCTCAGACCTTCCTCTGTCCCCCTGAAAGCAGGAGATACATTTCCCGGGTAAAAGGTCCCCTCCCTGTACCGAGAGGTAAAGAGACACCCTTATCACCAGAGATAAGACATTTAGAGCCAAGGGGCGTCTGGGTGGCACAGCGGTTAAGCGTCTGCCTTCGGCTCAGGGCGTGATCCCAGTGTTCTGGGTTTGAGCCCCACATCAGGCTCCTCCGCTGGGAGCCTGCTTCTTCCTCTCCCACTCCCCCTGCTTGTGTTCCCTCTCTCGCTGGCTGTCTCTATCTCTGCCGAATAAAATAAAATCTTAAAAAAAAAAAAGACATTTAGAGCCGAGAGGGTCATTATTTATTTATTTTTTTTTACTAATTTACCAAGTTTTCTGTCTCCTTTCAACTCCTCACAGTTTTATTGTCTCTTTGTCTAAAAGGATAAAAACTACCTGCCTTGGTCAATTCGTTAGGTCTCAGTTTCATGATGGGGCCTTCATGCGCACATAATAACACTTTGCTTTTTTTCTGTTGTCAATCTGTCTCATGTCAATTTAATTCTTAGTCCAGCTGGAAGATACTGAAGGCTAGGAGGAGAAGCTTTCCTTCCCACTAATAACAAACCCGATAAGGGAAAGAGGAAAGTAATCTTAAGCAAAGATAGCACACCCAGACAAATTAAGGTGGAGACCACAAGGAGATATGAAGATCTTTTTTTTTCTTTTAAAGATTTTATTTATTTATTTGAGAGAGAGGGAGAGCGCCTGCGAGCATGGGGGAGCGTCAGAGGAAGAGGGAGAAGCAGGCTCCCCACTGACTAGGGAGCCCGACATGGGGCTCGATCCCAGAACCCTGAGATCATGACCTGAGCTGATGGCAGACGCTTAAGTGACCGAGCCACCCAGGTGCCCAAGATATGGGGTTCTTACAAGGTGGTAGTCTTCGTCACGACATAGGATGGGGTAGGTTCCAGGCTCAGGTCCTTGTAAATGAGTGTTTTCGCTTCATGAATGTCTAGCAGGACGCTCAAATGTTTGCAGGATGTGGGACAATTCTGCATGCGACTGTCCTCCTCAGCGTCTCTGTCACGGTGACTACTAAGAACACCCCCACAAATTCCCCATTACTAGCCGCGAGATCTTGGGCTCACTTCTGACTTTCGATCTGCTCATCTGGAAAGGGGAGATGGTGACAGCACTGCTAGGGGTGAGAGGGCTTGGTCGCAAGCCAGCACAGGGTGGACTGCTATATCCAGCAATCTTCAAAGAAGGGAAACCAAAGCTCAGAGAGATTTGCTCAAGGTCATGAGGCTGGTGAGTGGTGAAGAATCCCCCACCCCCACCCCCAACCCCGAGGTCTACCTGACCCCAGTTCCAGCCTAGCCTGGTTCTAAGCACAGCCGGCCAAACACTGGCAAAGGTTCGGCAACTGTGTGTGTGTGGAAACACCTGTCAGGGATTCCTTCTTCCAGCCCGCCCTGCTTTGGACAAGGCTGGGTGCTAAGAATGCCCCATTTTACCCTATTACCCTTATTTTTTTAAAAAGATTTTTATTTATTTATCTGACAGAGAGAGAGCACAAGCCAGGGGCGTGGCAGGCAGAGGCAGAGGGAGAAGAAGTCTCCCACTGAGCAGGGAGCCCGGTGGGGGACTCGATCCCAGGACCCTGGGATCATGACCTGGCTGAAGGCAGACGCTTAGCCGACTGAGCCACCCAGGTGCCCTCCCCCCCCATTACCTTCATTTTCTTGTACTTTCTCCATATTGTACATTCTGTCATCACTAATTTTTTTATTTTACTTCTCCATGATTTGGCCCCACAAGAATGCAGTGCTGGTTTGGTTTAGTTAGCGGTTAAAGAAGTAGGCTGTGCAGCCGGACCACCTGGGTCCAAAGCCTGGTTCTTGTACTTGTTAGTTTTGTGCCCTTAGACAAGTTATTTAGCCTCTCTGTGCCTCAGTTTCCTCATTTGCATGAGGAAATTAATAATAATACCTACCTGGTGAGATTGCTGTGAGGATTAAAAGGGCCAGTTCTTGTAAAGGCTCAGCACAGTGCCTAGAACAAAGTGGTCAATAAATGTCAACTCTTAGCGTTATCATCGCGAGGGCAGGAATTTTGTCTATCCTACTGTATCCCCCAGGCCTGGCACACAGTCAGTGCTCAATAAATGATCAGTTGAATTCATGAAGCTATTTTAAGATCAGTGGGTTTCTAAGCTTCCATGTGCTCTGCTCTGGGGGAACTGAGAGGTCCAATCCTAGTCCCATAGAAGACCGTAAAGGCACTAGGACCATCCTTCACGGAGCCAGAGAAGAACATCTCCCCGGCCTTGATCCTGCACTTGCTGGAAGAAGAAAGTTCAGATCCTGGGGTGGGGAGCAGGGCAGGCGCGGGGGGGGGGAAGGGAGAAGAGACTTTGGGGACCCCATGGCATGGACCTGAGAAGGTGACTCGGTGGGAAAAGGTGTATATGTATAATCAGCCACGAGGAAGTTTCTTTTCTTTCTACATATTGACATTCCAGGAGATTTCCAGGCACACCTATTATAACCCAGTGTGATCAGCGTGAAGTAAACTCAGGGGGCTGGGGAGCTCTCAGGAGGGTACCCAACCCAACGGGGAGTAGGGATGGTGGGGATGGTGTAGGGGTGGGGAGAGAATCAGGGCAGTCTTCCTAGAGGCAGTGAAGCCTCAACAAGAGTGACTGACATGGATGCCTGGGTGGCTCCGATGGCTAAGCATCTGCCTTCGGCTCAGGTCATGATCCCCGGGGTCCTGGAATCGAGTCCCGCATCAGGCTCCTTGCTCAGAGGGGAGCCTGCTTCTCCCTCTGCCTGTCACTCCTCCTGCTTGTGCTCACTCTCTCTCTCTCTGATAAATAAATAAATATATAAATAAATAAATATCTTAGAAAAAAAAAAAGAGTGACTGAGAGAGACAGCAAAACACACCCAGCTCCACAAGTTAAACTCTCCAAGTCAGGAAAGCCTGGATAGCCCCGTGGAGATGCAAAAGTCCTCGGCTCAAAGGACCAGAGATTCCCAGGCCGAAGGCAGGGTATGCAATCAGGCTGGGCTGGTGGCATCACTGTGTACCAAGGAGATAAATAAAATCTTTAAAAAAAAAAAAGAAAGAGGGGCGCCTGGGTGGCGCAGTCGTTAAGCATCTGCCTTCGGCTCAGGGCATGATCCCGGTGTTCTGGGATCGAGCCCCGCATCAGGCTCCTACGCTGGGAGCCTGCTTCTTCCTCTCCCATTCCCCCTGCTTGTGTTCCCTCTCTCGCTGGCTGTCTCTGTCAAAAAAATAAATAAAATCTTTAAAAAAAAAAAAAAAGAAAAAGAAAGGAGAAAAGAAGGGTACATGGCTCCTGCTTACACGTAGACATTAAGATTTTCCAAGCCCTGTAACTTACAATGCCTCTTTAGAGGCATAGTATAGACTTCTTTTTTTTTAATTCTTTAAATAATTTGATATTTAGGGTGATTTTTAAAAAGATTTAATTAATTAATTATTAGAGAGAGAAAGAGAGCGAGCGCACAAGCAGGGAGAGCAGCAGAGGGAGAGGGAGGAGTAGACTCCCCACCTAGCAGGGAGCCCAATGCGGGACTCATCCCAGGACCCTGGGATCATGACCTGAGCGGATGGCAGACAGACGCATAACTGACTGAGCCACCCAGGCACCCCAAGCGGCATAGTATAGACTTCTAGTTAAGCTAAAATTTTTATATCAATTGGGTCATGTCACGGAGCTCAGTGGCAGGAGGGGAGCAATGTCAGCAGTCTGACGCTCTAGTGTGAGCCATCTCACACATCTCACATCTTTGATCTCTAATTGACCAAAATCATCTACTTTTTATTATCACCATAATTCGCAACAACTTCAGTAGTACAATATGCCTCCCTTGCCCCTCGGTACCTGGTATGCACCCACACACGCATGAAGAACAGAACCAGGTGGATTTCAGAAATAACTGAAGCAACCATATTAGCCACCTACTCAGCTCACGTTACTGTATATTCTCCGTTCAATTTCACTTTGTAAACCCAGCTTGAGTAGTAAAAAATACATACGTAACAGCAATGTTTATCTTCGTAAAATGATGATATTTACCTCCAGTGAAGAGTCTTGTCTCTTCAAGTCTCAAATCCGTTTCTCACTGGGACCGTGGTGTCTGATGTCCAATGCTGTCCCTTCTGTGTTCACAGGCTCACCTTCTCTGCTGGGCAGTCTGCCATGTTCTGGGTGCAATAAACACACAGAGGTCTTTAATGTCCAGCTGTCTGTTCAAATAACCAGGTGGATGGGGCACCTGGGTGGCTCAGTCGGTGAAGCATCTGCCTTCGGCTCGGGTCATGATCGCAGGGTCTTGGGATTGAGCCCTGAATGGGGGGAAAAAGAATCCACACTCAGCGGGGAGTCTGCTTCTTCCTCTCCCCCTGCCCCTCCCCCTGATTGTGTTCTCTCTCTTTCACAAATAAATGAATAAAATCTTAAAAAAAAAAAAAAACCCATGTGGACAATATCACCTTGTAATTTCTGGTAAGGGTTTCTTGGATAGGACCACAATCCTCGATTGTATGGATCCCAGTCCAGGTTTTATGTGATTTAGCTGACTCTGTCTAACCACTCCTGGATGGTGAGCTGCTCCTGGGACCCCCTCTAGAAGTACTGGTCTTCGAAAGTGGCATCCTGCCTGAGGAACGTCAAGAGAATCCTGGGGGTCCCTCAAAGCGATCTCTGAGTACTTGCTTCGTGGCCTGGTCAATCTGATACATCATTCCACACTAAGGGAGGAAACTCTATCCAAATAATATATTCAAATAGTAAAGACCATCATCTTGCAGTTTGAGTGGGTGGTGGAGGGTAGGGAATGGCTGTAGAGCTCCGGGCTCGTCAGGGGCAGGATCTGGTGCCCCTTGCACCAACCGCCCCCTTCCCTGGAGCCCTACTGTTGGTGGTCCCAGGTCCCAGGGGTTCCTGCGACTTGAGAAGCTGCTGCCACCCACGGAGCACGAGCCCCAGGCCAATCTTTCTAAGCAAAATTATTGTATTGTAGTTATTGCAATAAAAAGGGAGGGGAGACTAGGGGATGGAATGTGTACCACACTCTCCAGAGTGGTCCTACCCTAGACTGGCATTATGGAAAATGTATACTTTCTCCATTACAGATTCTAGATCTCGGCAATGTGTGGCTTCCTACAGTGTAGACCTATTTTAGAAGCGAGGGGGATTAAAGCAATTTTTTAAGAGTTAATGTATTGTATCCCCTTCCTCCCTTGGGTTCCAGGCACACAATGCCACCTTCTGGTCATGCTGTGGCTTCTTTTTATGCGTTGGGGACGAAAAGCAGTAAGCGTGGACAACTTGCTCCGCCTGTCTCCCATGGGAGGTCAGATCCGACTGACCAGCCTGTCACCAAACCAAATGAGACCTGGTTCCCCCAGCGCTCAGCAAGCCAGTGAAAACTGACACCGAGCTTCCGCAGTGAAGGATATCAGGCGATTTATCGGTGTGGTGCCATTCAGGGAGCTAATGCTCCAAGTCCCAGACCCATGATGGCTTACAAGCGAGGGTTTCTAAGGGCAAAATTGGGGGTGGGGGGTGCGGGGTGGGGGGAGGGTCTTCTGAGAAGGTGGATGCTGTGGATCGGAGGCCCATGAAGTCATGTTAACGCATGGGGCTTAATTGCTTCTGTGCTGCTTTGTCTGGTCCCAGGAAGGTCTGTTTGTCCCATCTTTTGAAAGGCTTGGAATCTGAAACATATCTTTGTTCTTTATGTTGGAGATTTCATGAGGTGCATCTGGTCCTCACGTGCTCCGGATCGTGCCCATGCCCGTATGTGCTCAGACTACTTGTATGTGCATAAGCTAGTTGGGTTGAATTCCTTCACGTTCCTTTGAATGGTAAGCCAGCATTCCTGTCTCTTGGGTGCCTGGGGATGATACGACCTCTAGTTAGTTCTATCATCAGAACCAGCAAGATGGATGTGGGCTTCAAGCCTTTTTTTGTTTTGTTCAAGTGGGTGATGGGTAGGCATGAACAGGGACAAGGTGAGAGAGGGGTAGCTGGCTTTCATAGAAGGTGCCTGAAGTCCCTTTGTAAAAAACCAGTTCTGAGTGGGGGAGAAAGCAAAGAGAGGGGAGAGATGTGAGCATTGCCCTCAGCAGTGGAACTCTGTGAAGAGAGGGATTTGTTAAAGGATTGTTAGGGAGTCATGCTATGTAACTCCCTCTGCGTGTCCTCGAGAGACCTTCAGTCACGAGCCCTGTGACTTCAAGGCTTTTTAGAAAGGATTTCAGATGTGCTGCTCTGATGCAATGAGACTAAAGGATAGACCAGAAGGGCCCAGTCTTCTTTGCCTCTGTGGCTTTCTTACAGAAAGGGACTCTGCTGCCCAAGCAAAGGGAGTGTTCTGGTCAGCACCACAATTCTAAATCTCCCCATATAACTTAGTGGGTTCTGGTTTACACATCAGTCTCTTGTGAGTTGCATCAGTGTGAGTCTACCCTGAGAGGTTGCTAGCGACATGGAATTTCTGGTTCTGCAGAGCTGAGGACCAAATTCTATAGCAGTCACCCCCACCAAGCTGCTGCCCCCCTCAATGGCCCTTCCTAAGCAGACAGAACACCTTCATTATCTCTTTGATCCAACAAATATTTTTGTTATGTGCCAGGCACACGTGCTAAAGATACAGTGATGAACATAAAGAGGTATGAGGCCAGCCTTCATGGAGGTTATAACGTGAGGGGTGAGAGGTAGGACAGACATAAATTTTGGCATAAACAAATGTAAAATCATGACATTGTGTTACCGTCACAATTACAGGAGGTCCACACGGTGTTCTTGAGGGATCATGACCCAGGGATGTGACCCAGTCAGGGAGATCTGAAGATGAGTAGGAGACTTGGAAGTAAACAGGGGAGGGAAATGTGCTCCACAAAGCCTTTGCAGAGAAGGGGGAGGACCACGGCACTTATGGAAGACCTGAAGAAGAGGCTGGAGGGGAGAAGGAGGTGGAGAGGGTGGGGAGAGGAGGCGGTGGGGCCAGGTGATAGAGGTGCCAGCTCATGCACACCTTTGGTTTTTAAGAAGAGTGCTCCTGGGGTGCCGGGGCGGGGGGGGTGCGGCTCAGTCCCTCAAATGTCTGCCTTCGACTCAGGTCATGATCCCTGAGCCCCGCAAGGGGAATCGCCACTCAGCTGGGAGTCTGCTTCTCCCTCTCCCTCTGCCCTTCCCCTGTTCATGCCCCCTCTCTCTCAAATAAATAAGTAGAATCTTAAAAAAGGAAGAGAAAAGGGAAGGGGGGGGGAAGAAGAATGCTCTGGACAAATGGGGGAGGGCAGACAATTCAAGGGGCTATACTCAGTCTTACTGAGTATGCTCAGAGAAATTACACTTTCCAGAAAAATCCTCACACTGGCCACAAGAGGACATGCATGAGGCTGTTCACTTCAGCCAGTAGTTGGAGGCAAGTTAGATGTCCATCACCATGGGTCCAGATAACCACAGTGTGAGTGTCCATTATGAAATATTGCACAGTTATTCTAAGTAACAGGCACACACAGCAACAAGGATAATTCTTAAAAGCATAGTGCTGAGTGGGGAAAAATAAGAAACTGAATGAGCTTAACAGCACAATATCATTTAGGTGAATTAAAAATACATGCAAACTAGACAACATGCATGTTTGACAAAGACACTCTTACACACACCGGGGAAGGGAGGAGGAGTACCGAAAAGAGATAAAGGCCATAAACAGATAAAACAAGAGAGAGGGGAGACAGAGCCCAATGATTATAGTCTGTCGTGAAGCAAGCAATGAGTAGCCCAACCTCTACATCTGGAAATAAACAATGAACAAGTCTTGCAGTTGTTCAGGCAAGTGTCAAGGCCCCTTAAACTATGGCACATGTGGTGGAGATGAAAAATGGATGGAATATGTGAAATGAATGAAACACAGAAAGCATATGTAACAGTGCCAGGTACACAGTAAGTGGCCAACAAGTGTGAGCTGTTATTATCTATTATTTCACCAACCAACGTGGAATTTCTTGGTCAGCGCTAGGAAATTTAGCGATAGGTCCCTTCCATTCATTCCCCGTAGGAGGGTGACCTTGCCTAAAGCAATGCATTCTTGACTGATAATACCCTTTTCTCCACTATAAACCTTTCCTTTTCTTCAGCTTGGTGGAACTCCTTTCTCCTTGTCAGATGGGATGCTGCCTGATCCATGAATCTTAAATAAACCCAATTTCACCTTTTCAGTTACTCAGTTGAATCTTTGTTGTTTAACAGTAGAAACATCAAAGATTACAGATAAATTCAAACAAACAGTTGTGAGCCCCAAATCTCTCGGGAGGAGTAACTAAGGTCCATAGCTGACATTCTGGAGAAATAGCTCCTGAGACCTCTACAAATGCAAAATTTGTGAAATCCTTGCCAGATAAGCTTCTTAAAATGCAGGGTGTAGAGCTGTGACTGGATAGACGGTCATTGCCATTCATTGAGATAGAGACCTCAAAAAGAAAAACAAACTTGATGGCAAAAAATGATGTGTTAATTTGGGGCTGAAATAGTTTGTGTTGAAGTCTGAGATTCTTCTAAGTGCATACAAAAATATTGAGGGCCTATGGTGTGCCCTCACAGGTACCAGGAGTGCTAGGTATTGGGGATACAAAGGTGAACAAAACAGATGGTTCTAACCTTACTGAGCTGGCAAGTGTATCAAATAAAGTATATACAATGTAATTCTAAACTTTGGTAGGGGTTATGTAAGAAATTATAAGATACTAGGATGTAAACTAATGTAGTTTAATATTTACTCATGTCCTTAATACGTTCCTGGGAACGTAAAAGTGCCATTTCTGGGTCTACGGATCTGCTTGTTTTATTTAAACATTAAAAAAAATAGACGTTATCGTTTTGGAGCAGTTTGAGGTTTAAAAAATTATTTTGATTATTTTACAGAGGCTTGGGGGAATGAGAAAGGATACTGAAACACAAGGGCTCTAGTTTGTTAAAATGTTCAGCGGGCGAGTCGGGCATAGCATTATAAGGTAAAAAACTACATATCCCAAGGAGCAGCGCGGCACGTCACAGAGGCAGGACGGCGCATGCGTGGAGGGGGTTCGCGCTACGACTGGCTCATAAAAGGAAAAAAGCGTGTGTGGTTCTCGACGTGCCGCGAATCTTCGAACGTAAGCGCGTTTTGATCTTCAGGCTTTGAAAAGCATTCGAGGGACGCGCCCGCGCCTGCCGTCGTAATTTCCAGCGCGACGTGCCTCTTCCGCCCCGTGGCTTGGCAGGTGGGGATGGGTCGCGGTGTGGGGCCCCCGGGGAATGGCGGGAGTGGAGGGCCAGGGTCCCTCCCGGTTGGTCCCCATTCCCGGGCCTCCCTGAGGCGGCTCTCTAGGGGCGGTGCGCACGCGCCCTGGGCGGGGAGAGGCGGAGCTTGGGGAGGGAGGGCCCGCGCCGGCGGTCTTTGGGATTTGCGCGTGCGCTGGCCGGCTAGGCGAGGAGGGGAAGCGGGCGTGCGCCGTGCGGGGCGCGGAGGCGGCGGAGGCGGCGGAGGCGGGGTGCTCAACTCAGGTGCGAGAAGACAGTGCCTGAGGATGAGCCCCTGTTAACGAGATAACTTTACTTGCCCTCCAGAGACTTCCAGTTGCCGCCCCATCTTTCTGCGCCCGCTTGCAGCGTGAGATTTCAGCCTCTAGCTGGCGCCTCATCTCCAGGTCTCTGAACCCGCCCCAGTCTAGGCCCTCGCCACTCCGCTGAAATAGCACTTTGTAGAAGCTACCTGTGATCTCTCGGTCGCCAAATTCAGTGTTAAGTTCGTTCTCACTCCTGTAGCAGTGGTCGATGCGGCCATCACTGCCCTTCCTTGAAGCACGTTCTTCATTTGATTTGTGGAACCTTCTCTTTTTTAGCCTCAGCTGTAGCTCTCCCCTCTGCTGATTTCTTGTTCTTTATCTTTAATGGTTGTACTGCCCCAAGACCTCATCCTAATCCCTTCTCTGAGTCCACTTCCTAGGAGCTATCCATTTCAAGACTTGAAGTACGAATACCGTCTATTGTATTCTCCAATTTTGATCTTCAATCCAGTGCTCTGCCTTGAACTCCAGATTCTTATATTCACCTCTCTAATGACATCTCTTAAAATGTCAAATCGGCATCTCACACATGTCCAGTACTGAAATTTTGAGTTTTACCCCTCACATACCTTTACCTTCCCCAGTCTTCCCATTCTTTTAGTTGCTCAGGCTAAACACTGGTTTTTGTGCCCCGACCCTTTCCTTCTCCAGTGTATTAGTGCGATATTTGCCCTTGAGGCTTTGAAGTTTCACTACTGGCACTTATTCTCTCAAAGAGATATTCTCCCAAAGAGATATTCTCTTTGGCACTTAGTCCTTTTTGCCTGGGAATTTGTGTTTTCAGTTCTTCAATATTGCCTGTCATTGTTTATTCAAATTTATCCGTGTATCTGTTGTGTTCTCTGTGTCCCTTTTAAAGTGTTTACTTCACCGACCTTAAGTATATGGAACTATTTGTTTAATGTCTGTGTTCCTTTCTGGACTGGATTTCGTAAGCAAGGCAGGGACGCTTTGTCTCATTCACTACTGTATATTTCTCATGCCTGGCACAGAGTAGGTATTTGACAAATATTATTGAGTGAATGAATTTATAGAGAAGTACCTCTTCTCCATAGATGGGGAGTAGATTGTCCCTCTTAGAGTATAATAGCAACTAATTGGGGTGCCTGGGTGGCTCGGTTGGTTAAGCGTCCGACTCTTGATCTCAGCTCAGGTCTTAATCTTTTTTTTTTTTTTTTTAAGATTTTATTTATTTATTTGACAGAGAGAGAGACAGAGAGAGAGGGAACACAAGCAGGGGGAGTGGGAGAGGAAGAAGCCGGCTCCCAGCGGAGGAGCCTGATGCGGGGCTCGATCCCAGGACTCTGGGATCACACCCTGAGCCGAAGGCAGCCGCTTAACGACTGAGCCACCCAGGTGCCCCTCAGGTCTTAATCTTGGAGTCGTAAGTTCGGGCCCCAAGTCAGGCCTGTCATTGGGCTCTATGCTGGGCATGGAGCTTACTCAAAAAAAAAAAAAAGGCAACTCATTTTTTTTTTGTGGCGTTGGAGAAAAGGTATTGACTAGCCAAGCTTCAGAATGGTTGAAAGACGATTTTAAGAGATTTTCACGATTCAGTTTGGTTCAGTAATCTATTCTGAAGACTTAATAGGTGCCAGGCCCTATGCTAGTTGCTGGGAGCGTAAAGACGAATACAGCTGCATGTCAGTCTTCTAAGAGCTCATGGTCTGCAGGAGAGACAAGTAAGTGAGACAGTCTCTCAGCATCTGTGTGACAAGTCCAAGAACGGTGCGAGAAGTTTGCGCACTGTCCTTTGGAAGTTTTGACTGCCGTTGGCCTCAGGGCAGATGAGTGGGGCCTGGGGCAGCCAGATCCCTCTGCCATTCTTTTCTGGCTGCGAGCAGCTTTGTTCTTTTACACCAGTATGCCATGCAAATGTGACCGTAAGTATTCTGTTCTGCGTGTGCCGTGGTGTGAAGAAGGTCGGCAAGTGCTGCTGTGGAAGTGTTAACTTTGCTACCAGTTGATTTGGACCCTGAAAGATGGGCACATTCGAGACCCAGAGAGAAGTGGGGGAAGGACCAAGGGGCATGTCAGGCAGGCCTGACGGAAGCACAGAAGCGCGTGCTTGCTTGGGATGCGGGCCCTGGAATTGCTCACTCTGGCTACTGTGTGCCAGTGCTCTTCGAGAAGGGCTGGCTGTCCGGGATCTGAAGCAGTGCCTTGAAAGTGTTTTGTAAGAGCGCCTGGCTGGCTCCGTCAGAGGAGCATGCGCCTCTTGGTCTTGGGGTCAAGAGTTCAAGCCCCATGTTGGGTACAGAGATTGCTTAAATAAATAAACTTAAAAAAAAAAAAAATCTAAAACAGAAAGTGCTTTGTAAACCACAGTGTGTGTTTTATAAATACCTGGCCCAACCGTGAGACACCCTGTTCTCAGTGGGTAGGTCCATCAGCCTCCATAGTTTCAGTGACCCCCAACTTTCTAGAGCTGGAAACGGGGACATGCAGTAAGTCACAGGCCTTTTTAACCTCATTTCTAAATTTGTATACAGGCGGTCTTACAAAGATTTTATTTATTTATTTATTTATTTATTTATTTTTACCAACCAATATGGAACCTTGATTTTTAACGTAATTTCTGCACATCTGGAGTACGAGAGTAATCCTTTTACAAATGGAACCGATTGCTAGAATAAACGACGACAAAACCACACTGGTATTTCATGTGACTCCACTGGAGTGTAAGATTCAAATCCAGCCAAGAAGTTTGTTACAATCTCTTTCAGCTTAGCATCTGACTGTTCTGAGATCCTTTCATCAGTCCTTATATTGCCCAACAGGGCTTGGTGCTGGCTGACAACATGAGCCAGGCACGCAGGCTCAAACTCCGTGATCTTGCTGGGCTCCAATTTATCAAGACACCCTCTTAGACCCGCATAAATAACAGCCACTCGTTCTTCAGTAGCCGTGGGAGAACACTGTCCTTGCTTCGGCAGCTCGGTCGAACACCACGACTCAGGAGCTGTCGAGTGGCAGCATCAGGGTCAGAACCAAGCTGGGCAGAAGCAGCAACCTCGCCATACTAAGCCGATTAGAGCTTCGTGGTACCTGCCGTCTGCTTCATGGCCCGGTTTGGGCAGCAGATCCCACACGGGACACAGACAAACCAACGTTAACGTCAGGGCAGGTACCTTTGTAAAGCAATTCTGTTTCCAAAGCAATTCTGTTTCCCGGAAGATCTGTCCGTCAGTGATGGAAATGACATCTGTTGGAACATAAGCAGCACATCACCAGCTTGTGTTCCTATGACTGGTAAAGCAGTCAAGGAGCCACCACCGAAAGAATCGTTCACTTTGGCTGCTCTCTCTGGCAGACGGGAGTGTGGGTAGAACACTTCACCAGGATAGGCCTCGACCAGGGGGCCGGCGGAGCAGCAGAGACATCTGACGGTGAGCAACAGCCTGTTCGGATAAGTCTTCGTAGATGATCAAAGCATGTTTGCCATTCTATCTAACATATTCTCCCGTAGAACAGCCAGAATAAGGGGCCAGGTACGGAAGGTGAACAGAGGTGTCAGCTCCGAGAACAGGCTCTTCAAGTGTAGAGGGCTCTTCAGCGGCGCCAGTCTTCTGAAGACCAGTGTTAGAGGCATGGAAGTTCCTTGCAGCGGTGAAGGGTGATCCCAAAGCATTTTTGGGGACCAGCCCGGCCTGCCGAGGGAGGGGGAGGGCCATGGCTCGGCGACGCGCACGGAGAGCATCTTTGCAGCTTCTCCTCGGTGATTCCCCTGCAGCCGCAGCCTCCGGACTGACTGCCTTACAAAGATTTTAAATGAATCTTTGAAATGAAATGAATGAAAATGAATCTCCTATAGAATTTTGATGTATCATCTGCATTGGAAAAAAATATCCAATTTACGTCACTCCGGGGTTTGTGGTCTCTGTGTCTGTGGACTGGAAGCCAGTTTGTTGAACATTGAACCAGCAGGATTTGGATGTTGATCCTATGAGGGCTGTTCGAGCCTTAACATGTAGGTCGTAGCGTCACATCTGGATTTGAATCCCACTTCTACCCCTTATTACTTGCGTGACCTGGGTAAAGTCACTGATTTCTCCAACACTCCGGCTTCCACAGTGCGAAATGAAGAGTATAGCACTTACTCTGCGGGACCGTTAGGAGAGTTAGAGGGGGTCATCTACATAAAAGTGCCTAGCACATAGTAGGTATTCAGTAAGGACTGATTACCTTTATGTTTCTACCTCTTTATCAGATGCCATCATGAATCACCACCTTACTGGTGATACTTTGAGTATCAGTGATCTTAATAACCTAACAGTTGGTTGACGATTTCCAGTAGCTGAAATTGTTCTGCTTCTGTGATCTCTTTTGCTATTGAATAAGCCGAGCTGGTTACAAAGCTTGAAATTGGAAGGGAAAGCACAGATTTCAGAGTTTGCAGTTTTGCAACTACCTGTATTTCCCGAGTTACCGGGCATCGTTAAACTAGTCTGAACTTCAGTTTCCCCAGCTGTAAAGAGGGTGTGCTTATGGGGAGGCTGTAAGGTTTCAGTGAGAATCCCCTGTGTAAGCTTTGGTCTGGAAGCATGGTAGGTACTAGGGGAAAGAAATCAGCATCTCCTTAATTTTTTTCAAACCAATTGATGAATATCGATCGTTGGTGGTGGTGGCCAGATTGAGAGTATGGGATCTTAATGTAGGGTCTTAGATGCCTTCCTTCCCTTTGATTGAGAACAAAGCTCTTATTGTCTTAAGCCCTATAGGATTAATGTTAGAGGGGTTTAAGTTTAGGATGTTTGGATTTGTTTGTATGAGGCCTTGGCTTCTAGAGAGAGGGCTAGAGAGCAGGTTTGACTGGGTGGTTAGCAGTTAAAAGTCCTTTGTGCCTAGAATTACGTATTAGACGTCTCAGTTGCAGTTAACAAAAAGTGAACCCAAACTAGTCCAAGCAGAAAAGGAGTATCTGTTAGACTCTAACTGAAAAGGCCTGGGTATAGCAGCTTCAGGCACGGTTATATCCAGAAACCTATGTCACCAGGACTTTTTATGTCTTTCAGTGCTATTTCTCTCCATGTTGGCTTCTTTCTCAGGTAGGCAAAAGCCTCCATCAGTTTCAGGCTTCCCTGCTACTCTGTTCACAGCCAACTGAAAGAAGGTATGTCTTTGCAGATGGCTCCCAGCAAAAGATCTTAAGTTGATTTGGACCAGACTGGGTCACATACCTCTTCCTGAGCCAGTCATAGTGGTCAGGGAGAAGGGAACACTCACATCTTTGGAGCCAAGGCGAAGGACAGTCTCCCAAAGAGGAATTGGAGTGCTGTTACCAAAATGGAGAAAAGGTTATGGGCAGAATGCTCAGAGGTCGCTTCCTGTAGTGGTGGAGTAGCTCGTATCAGGCCAGCCCTCCCGCAAATAACAATTATAAACTGCGCGCCCACACGCACAAAACAAACAGGCAAAAAACACCCCTCTAACTGGACTAAGTGGAGCAGGAGTGGATGCCCGGAAGAAAGGGGTGGCGCTGGTGAGTCTCCTGATTGTTGTTGTTGTTTTGTTTTTGTTTTTGTTTTTTTTTTTAAAGATTTTATTTATTCGACAGAGACAGAGACAGCCAGCGAGAGAGGGAACACAAGCAGGGGGAGTGGGAGAGGAAGAAGCAGGCTCATAGCAGAGGAGCCTGATGTGGGGCTCGATCCCACAACGCCAGGATCACGCCCTGAGCCGAAGGCAGACGCTTAACCGCTGTGCCACCCAGGCGCCCCCTGATTGTTGTTGTTAATGCCTCGTCACACGAGAGAGGCTCATCTTGGAAACAAGATAGCCACACAGGAGGAATTCCAATTTTTTTTTTATAGGTTTTATTTATTTATTTGACAGAGTGAGAGACAGCCAGCAAGAAAGGGAACACAAGCAGGGCGAGTGGGAGAGGAAGAAGCAGGCTCCCAGCGGAGCAGGGAGCCCGATGTGGGGCTCGATCCCAGGACCCTGGGATCACGCCCTGAGCCGAAGGCAGACCCTCAACAACTGAGGCACCCAGGTGCCCCCCAAATTCTTGATATAAAAGTCATTTAACCTAAGTGTCCCATCAGCTGGTGAATGCAAAAACAGAATGAGGTCTGTCCATACAATGGGCTATCAGTCAGCCGTTAAAGGAGTGAAATACTGACGCACGTACACTAGGGATGAACCTTGAAAATATTGTGCTCAGTGAAGGAAGCCAGTCTCCGCAGGCCGTATACTGTGTGATGCTGCGTTGTCAAGTGGCCAGAAAAGACAGATCCGCGAAGTCCAGATCGTAGAATGAACAGTTAGTTACCCGTGGCTGGGGGGAGGGAGGACTGGGGAGTGACTACAGATGGGTACCGGTTTTGGGAGGTCATGAAGATATTCTAAAATGAGGTAGTGGTGATGGTGGCACAGCCTTGTGACTGGACTAAAAAGCCACTGAATTGAATGTAAAGGAAGCCAAGTAAGCGCCTGGGGAGGTGCCCAACGTCGTCAGCCACCGGAGAAGTCTGGAGTAAAACCACGGTGGAAATCCGCTTCGCGCTAGCGAGAATGGCTAAACGCTTGTTTTAAATATAATGAAGATGACAACACTGTACATGGCAAGAGGTCGAGCAACTGGGGCTTCCGGTGAGAATCGTGATGGCATCAGCTGGGGCCCTTGGACTCTGATAACGGGCAGCGTGGGCTGGAAGCCACTTCCTCCCAGCTTGGAGCTCTGGCCTTTCCATCAGGTGTGGTTCCATGCCCGGTGCTTTGTTCCCAGAGGCTCTGGCACTGGGGGTGTTTCCTGGGGGCAATTCAAGTTCTCAACTGACTGGATCTGGAGCTAGTTTGTTGTAAAACTGTGAAGTGGGGTGGTTCTCCCAAGCCGGGCACCGCCCAGGAGCCAGGGCTCAGACAGGAGAGCGCTCCTCAGCGGCGTGGACTCCATGCGGCCCATCACGTCAGGCTTGCTCTCCCCCGGCTTGGGATGCATCAGTGTTTTCTTGTGCTTGGGCCTTTGACGGCTTCGCTCACTTTAGCATAGTCCCTGTTTTTTTCCCAACAGTTCCCTGACCCCCACTTCCAGACAAGGAGTGGGTAGCTCGTGTTCACTCAGCGTACACATTGTGCCAGGCACCGCCTGGACCTTCCTTATGTTGTGAATCCTCAAGTGGGTGCTCTGGTTTTACTCAGCCTCGGAAAAGGCTCAGGAGTTCCCCAAAGGTGCCTCTGTGGCCTCATGAGAACTTAGCAGCTGTCCTGTCCCTGTTCCCCTTCTTGGAATGCGCCGAAAGTACGCATGTCGGTTCATTTGTCTGCTGGCTATCTTGCAAGCGGCGTATTTCATTTCTTTGTATGAGTTTATACTGCTCTGAGAACTGGGTGTGCTGCCTCCTCCTGTGTTTCCCAGAGTACTTGCTGACAAACAGCTGCCAAGCCCTCCCTAGTTCAGGCTTCATTTTGGGTGCCAAGAGACGAAGATGAGTAAAACTCTGTTCTTGTACTTAAGGGGCTGGGAATGTGAGAAGTGAACTCCCACACAGATAGAAACCAGCTTTACAAGAGCATATGCCCACTGATCGCCGTTATATTGCTTGCGCAGGGAGTGGCACACAGAATGAAAATCATTTTAGGTGGCTGGCACTTGCTTTAATGGTTCTTTAATATTGTTATACTATTTTTTTTTCCTGTTAATTAAGAAAAAGTGGAAGGAGCGGTGTGGCCAGAGTGCCCTGGGGAGCCAGGGGAGTTCCTGACTGCTGCGTGGTTAAGGAGTGCCCCCCAGGAAGAGGGGGCATAGAGCAGAAAGAACATGCTGGCGTTTGTCTATTCGGTCCTGGGGGAAGGGGCATCCGGGTAGTGGAAGACCTTGACCGGCCACTTGCTGAGTTGGTGACCGAGTGGTTCCAGAGATGGCAGCGGTTTTTCATAAAATCATGAAGTGAGGTTTTCGCAGGCAGGGCGCTACCCCGCAGGCAAGGCGACCCTCCAGGGCGCCGTTACCCGTGTCAGCACTTCTCAGGATTTCACACTGGATAGAAACAAGGGGAGATGAAAGCCTTTGAAAAACCATCGGTAACCATTCATACATGAGGGGATCCCGATAATTGGTGTAGGGGCTGAGTGTCGGAGGGTGAAGGTCTCCAGAAATGGGGCCCACCTCCCCACTGCTGCCTGCTTTGGTGTTTGAGCTACTCCCACCCCTCCAGGCCACGTGGGTCAACTTTTCCAGCCAGTGCGCTGTTGAGTGTCCGCCTCCGTCTCGCGCGCGTGTGTCTGTCTCGCATCTTCCGTTTGCAGACGGTTCGATGAGATACCACGCTTCGTTCCCCCTGTGTTTCCATGGGATGCCTCTGGAGAAACACCAAAGAAACAGTAGGGGTTGCTTCTAGGGGTGGGAGATTTCATTGTACTTCTGGTATCATCTGAATTTTTTTATTATGTGCATATATTTCATATATATGTATATATTACAATATTCTTTTTCTTAAGAGAAACAGGCTTTGTGCCCAACCACAATGAGGCATAGAGATGGGATGATATTGTGATGTGATGAGAGCCCCAACTAAGACAGTGACAGGTGTGGTGGAAGGGAGGGGCTGGGTTTGAGAGAAATTTCTGAGGCAAAATCCCTAGAATTTGAAGAGGGTGGATCAGGGAGGTGGGGGTGGTAGACGATCCAGAAGGAGGAATGGGTGACTCTGGGATCCACAGCCTGGGAAGCTAGCTGGACAGTGCTGGATGCCATCAGCCCACATCTGGAAGGCAGGGCAGAGCAGGAAGTATGAGGTGTCTGGTTTTGGACGTACTGATTTTTTTTTTAAGTTCTATTGAGTTAAAATTCACATACCATATAATTCACCCATTCAAAGTGCACGATTCATTGTTGGGTTTTTTAAAGTATATTTATAGACTTGTACTACCATCCATTATTTAATTTTAGGATATTTTCTGGATGCATTGATTAAAAGTGTTTTTAAACTGTAGACTATTTCTAGCATACAAAAGTAGAGCGGCTCGTGTAAGGAATGTCTCTGTCGAGCATAGGGATTTGGGGTCTTCTCCGACAGAGTTGTCCAGCCAGCATGAACATAAGGTTCTGAATCTTGGGGAAGTCATAGGGTCTGGCTGCAGATTTGGGAGTTGGTACCATGTGGTTCATAGTTGATAATGAGGTAGGCTGCAGGAGCCAGGGGAAAAGTCTATACTTAACAACAAAGTTTGGAACAGTTGATGTGGGAAATTTGAAATGGACCTAATGGAAGGGGGGGTGGTCAGGGCAGGAGAGAGATGGCGTGTGAAGTAGAAAAAATTGTGAAGTTCCTCCCAAGTCCTTGAGCTGATCTCTCAGTGGTGGTTATTGGTGTCAGGGAACTGTTGATGGAAGCAGAGATGTGTGCGCTTGCCTGGGGAGCTTCCGGTCCGCTTGGGGGAGAAGAAGCCAGTGAATAAGGCGGAGTCCAGTAAGAGACAAGTTTGGCTTTTTAGGGACCATCCAGCAGAACCCATCTCAAGCTGATCCTTGGAAGTGTAACGTTTGTATCCTTGGTGAGGAGGGCCGTGCCATGGACTGCACTGGGGAGGGCAGAAGCCACACTGAAGTGGCTTGAAAAGTAAAACGGGGGTGAGGTCGAGAGACACATGCTTGGACAACTTAAGTTTTTCTGTGAAGAGAAACAGGGTGGGGAGCTGGAGGTGAGTGGGGATTGGAAGCCCTTCATTTTTTTTTTTAAGATGGGCTCTCCTGAAGTATGCTCGTTTTGCTCCTACCGCACGGGAAAGGGGTATCAGATGGCCCAAGAGGATATGGGGTCCAGAGCCCAGAGGAGGGGCTGTGCTTCAGTAAGCGCGGGGCTAGTCCTTCCCGCTCGGACGCAGAGGTGGCAGGCGCTGCTGCACGTAACTCAGTGTGTTGATGGTGGGAACAAGGTCTCTGGCTTCTCTTCTGAGCAGAGTAGGAACCCAGGACTTGAGCTGGGGAGGGGGGTCCAGACCCAGGTCTGAGGGCAACAGCAAACACACTGAGGAAGTTTGAAGTGTGGGGCAGAATCACTGGGAAGGATAACCAATTTACGTGGTCAACCCCCCATGTCCAGCTTGGGGCTTGCCCCAGTTTTACTCTGCGCGGGTGTGGGCAGGTAGAAGGCAGGTGGTTCCACCTAGGATTCCTGCTTTAGTTAGCAGGAAAAAGAACAACCCTCTTCCATGCTAATCCATCCCTTCCTGGGATCTTTCTACGGAGTATCCCAAGCAGTCAGAGAAAAATAGGTACATTGGACTGCATAAAAATTTAAAAATGTGTTTCAGAGGACAAAATTCAATAATAAAGAGACGAATAACTCAGTAAAAATGGGTAAAGGGCAGTTCTCCAAAGAAGACACACAGAGGGCTAATAAACATGTGAAAACACGTTCCATCGTTACCCACTGGGGAAATGTAAATCAAAACCGCTAGTTAACATTTCACAGCCCACCAGGATGGCTGACCAGAAAGACAATCAGACACATTGGGTCGGAACTCTCAACCCTCGGGCATTGCTGATGGGAATGGAAAATGGTGCAGCCACTTTGGGAACAGTCTGGCAGCTCCTTATAAGGTTAAACGTAGAATGACCATAGGACTCAGCAATTCCATTACGAGGTAGACCCAGAAAATGAAAACATGTCCACGGAAAAACTTGTCCACGAGTGTTCGTGATAGCATTCTCCTTCTTCTTCTTTTTTAAATATTTTATTTTAAAGCAATCTCTACAATCCCAATGTGGGGCTTGAACCTACAACCCTGAGATCAAGAGTTGCGTTCTCTACCAACTGAGCCAGCCAGGCGCTCCTCATAACAGCATTATTCTCAGTAGCCAAAAAGTGAGCACAAGTGAACCAAATATCCATTGGTTGATGGATTAATATACAAAATGTGGTGTATGCAAACAAAGGAGTATTATTCCACAATAAGAAGAAAAGAAATACAGAATGGGCAAATCTGTAGAAACAGAAAGTAGGTTAGGGTTTGCCTAAGACTAGGGGGTCCGGGTAGGGAGGCGTGTCTATCTAAAATTAACCAGCCTTTAGACTTGGATTCTGGCTATTTCCTCTAAATGGACTCCTACAATATGTAGTCTGCTGCGTGTGGCTTTTACTTAGCATAAGGTTTTCAAGGTTCATGTGTTGTAGCACAGATCAGGACTTCACTCCTTTCATTGTTGAGTAATACATTCCTTTGTGTGACTAAAACCACTCTATCCATTCGCATTTCTCCACACCCTCGCCGACACTTGTTACTGGGTCTCTTTTGGATGATAGCCATCCTGATGAGGGTGAACTGATAATCTCCTAGTGGTTTTGATTCGTGTTTCCCTGATGGCTAACGATACTGAGCATCTCTTTGTGGGCGTCTTGGCCATTCATATATTTTCTTTGGAGAACGGTCTATTCAGATCATTTTTGTATATGGTCTGAAGTCAGGGTCTAAATTCATTCTTTTACATTTGGATATCTAGTTGTCCCAGCGCCATTTGTCAAAAAGATGATTCTTTTCCCATGAAGGTTATCTTGGTACCCTGGTTGGAAATTAATTGACTGTGGGTGTGAGGGTTTATTTCTGGTCTCTCGATTTTGTTTCATGGATCTTTAGGTCTATCCTTATGCCAGTACCTCACTGTCTTAATTACTGTAGCTTTGTGTAGTGCGTTTTGTAATTGGGAAAACTTCTTTATTTTCGAGATTGTTTTGTCTATTCTGGGTCCCTTGAATTACCATATGAATTTTAGGATGAGCTTGTTAATTTCTGCAAAGAAGCCAGCTGGGATTGCATTGAAAATGATGAGGGATAGGGGCGCCTGGGTGGCTCAGTCAGTCGGGCATCTGCCTTCGAACCAGGTTGTGGCCTCCGGGTCGTAGTCTCCGGCTTTGGGATCGAGCCCCCGTGTCAGGCTCCTTGCTCAGCGGGGAGTCTGCTTCTCCCTCTTCCCCTGCCCCTCCCCCTGCTCCTGCACTTGTACACTCTCTCAAATGTGTCAAATCTTGAGAAAGAAAGAAGAGAAAAGAAAAGAAAAGAGAAAAGAAAAGAAAAGAGAAAGAAAACGATGAGGGACAGAAGCAGGAAAATGGTTACCCTTAGCCAGGAAGGCTGACCTTTGATAGGGATCAAATATGTGCTGATTGCTACATTCTTCAAGGGTCTCGTGACTGCCTGTATAGCTCACCAATAGTTAATATCGAACTGAATGATAAACACCAGAGGAATCTTGCAAAGGTAGTTTTAGAAATTCGAAGAAACTTTTGTAATCCGATACTCCCCGTGTGCCTCCTTCCCTTTGATTGCTGAGTATATAACCACCAGCCTCACACAGCCAGAGCGCAGTTCTTTCTGCCCATGGGTCCTGTCCCCGCGCTACTTAAATAAACTTGCTAAGTTGCACTGTCAACAACTCAAGAATTCTTTCTGACCATTGCGCTCAACAACCCCCACATAAGTTTGGTGGCCTGTACGGGGACAGCCCCAAAAGGGATTCGGGAGATTCAGTGCAGCTCGGTAAGTCTTCTTTACCCCAAATCTTTGTCTCTTACTGTTCTTCAGAGATCTCCTGAATAGTATGACCCTTTGGAATGTGCCTTGTCCAGGTGCTCAGGAGAGAACCTCCTTCCTTTGGCTACACTACAGGGAGGGACAACCTCCTGCCATCTGGCCGGACACCAGTACCGTGGCCATAACGGTGTTGGGCTCAGGCTCTCACTGTTTTACCGGTTCGTTGAATACTCGTATTCTTGGGCACAGGATGGCCATACATGTCATCAGACTGGCCGCTGATCTTAAGACTCCCGTGTAAGGTTTCCTCGTCAGTAACCCAGTGTGAACCTTCCATGAGCATAAAATCCAAGGTATATCTGACCATATGCTTCCTGAAAGGGACCAGAGGGAGCTGTTACCCATTTGGGGCACTCACCCGACAGGGGACCACTTAATCTGAGAGCAGGACCGAGAATGCCAAACAGCCCAGGGGTAAGGACAAATGAGAGCCATGAAGAAAGAATCTAATCTGGGCAAGAGTCTATCTAATCTGGGCAACTTTCTCATGAACTTTACCCACGATCCAGTCAAGGGAGTGGTCCTGTTCTGTATGTGCCCCGCCTTCTTTCCTGTCAACAGGTTGCTGCCAAGATCCTGTCCGCGTCTCCCTCTCTTTCCCAAGTTACTTGCCGCCTCTTTGCGGCTTCTTTTGTGCATCAGATCTGTGGTGTGTCTCGAGAGGACTGGATGAATGTTGCCTGACTCTTTCTTGTACGAGGGGGCTTCTCCCTCATTCGTTTCCAGGTGGATGGCTGTGCTAACTGCCAGTTGTCTGTGGTTGGTCTCCCTCGGGACAGTGACTTCAAGCAGTATTCCCAAGCAGCTGCTGAAACTCCTTTTGTTTCTAGGAGGTTCCCCGTATTCTCTGGCTTGGCGCGGACCGCCTGTTCACTTTTCGTGGGTGGAAAGGAAACGTGCATCTGTTCTTCTGCCCCAGCTGATGAGCTTTAGGACCCGGAGTCCTCTTTCTTCTGTTCGGGCTGTTCTTCACCTCCAGCCTTGTTGGCAGCACCTCCCCTCTTCTGCCACCCCTTCCCTCTCCCCACGTTTCTGCGCCACCCTAGGCCAGGCTTGGCTTACAGAACCAGTTCTGGTAAGACCTCGGTGCCTCTGGCGCCGTTGGCTCCTGCTCCTGCCCTCACTGTGGAGGAGCAAAGAGCACCCCAAGCTGTTGCACCACCGCCTTACAAGGTTCAAACTGAAGCACCCCTGAATCAGCATGAAGAGGTCCAGGAGTTCCCTTGGACTTAGACCACGCTGTTCAGATTTCCCCATCGGGGGCCCCAAGTAAAATTGACGGTGGGGAACAAATTGATTGACTTTCGGTGGGCCCAGGTGCAACGTAATCTGTATTGAAGCTGATTTAGGTTTGTTAGTTTAATTAAGATGGACGTGTCTTTAGCATTATCAGCATTAAATGTGAAAATTTTACTGAGGTTTACTAAAGGTAAGATAAGCTCGTGGTATCTTTGCTGTAATTTGTCTTCAAAAGCTGGCCTAAGATGATGGGTAGTTTTACCCGTCTCAAAGCTTTCATGGCTAGTTGTTAAGAGCGGGTAGGTTGGGGGCGCCTGGGTGGCTCAGTCGTTAAGCATCTGCCTTTGGCTCAGGGCGTGATCCTGGCGTTCTGGGATCGAGCCCCACGTCAGGCTCCTCTGCTGGGAGCCTGCTTATTCCTCTCCCACTCCCCCTGCTTGTGTTCCCTCTCTCGCTGGCTGTCTCTCTCTCTGTCAAATAAATAAATAAAATCTTAAAAAAAAAAAAAAAAGAACAGGTAGGTTGAATAAATAAGAAGGTTTCTGGGGGGGCTCAGTCAGTTAAGTGTCCAACTGCTGATCTCGGCCCAGGTCTTGATCTCACAGTCATGAGTTCTAGCCTCGCACTGGACTCCACGCTGGATGTGGAGCCTACTTAAAAAAAGAAAAAAAGGGTTTATAGGTAACACTTTTAAATGGCTTTCAAATCCTTGATAACCTGAATCTTTCAAGTTTTGCTAAGTTAAACAATACATTGGATTGAATTCACTGACAATCCAAGTCTTGTCCCCGGCGACATAAAATACTACAGCATTGTTGACTGACCACGGGTCTGTGCTTCTGGCGACTTATCGCGGGGAACCTGACAGAGTTGCTTTCCTTACCCATCCCATCAGCCTTAATGACATTTAACAGAATTTTAACTCAGAAACCTTAGTGTCCAGTGAAAATTAAGTAATAACCAGTTGTGAACTGTCTGCTGCCCCAGAATTCTTTAGACTGGCAATTTATGAGTACAGTGCATAATTTCTAAAAACGTATGTTTTCTCCATAGCACAGTCTTTCAGTAAAGCGTAAAGCATGTTTACCAACAGACTCAACTCTGTATTTAGGCAAGTAGGAAATGTGTAAGAAATGAGAATACAGGGGCTCCTGGGTGGCTCAGTCGGTTGGGTGTCTGCCTTCAGCTGGGGTCATGATCCTGGGGTCCTGGGATCAAGCTGGGGAGTCTGCTGCTTCCTCAGCCCTTCCCCCTGCTCATGTTCTCTCTCTCTCTCAAATAAATAAAATCTTAAAGAAAAAAATATTTTAAAAAACAAAACAAAATGAGAATACATTTTGTTGAGGGGAAAAAAGTAATTTTGTCCTAAAATGAGACTGGTTATTTAGAGAGAAAAGGCTTAGGACAAAATCGAAATGAAAAAGAAAGTTGTAGAAGGTTTGTGAAGGCAGATCTTTGAAAAGAACTTTGTAGTCAGGACTAAGATTGAAATAGATGGATTTTTTCTTTTTTAAGATGTTATTTATTTGTGGGAGAGAGAGAAACAGATTCCCCGCGGGGCTCAGTTCAGCACCCTGAGATCATGACCTGAGCCAAAGTCAGACGTTTAACCGACTGAGCCACCCACGCGTCCCAAAATAAATGGGTTTTAAAAGTACGCTGGTATAAGATTGATGCTCTGCTTTCGTTTTCTCAGATCGTTGGTGTGCTCATGATAAGAAATTGTAAACAAAGGTTTATTCTTCTTTATGTGCCCAGAAAACCAACGCTTCTATGTTTTGTCTTTATCAGGTCTTTGATTACTTAAGAAAGTAGTCTTAAACAAAGAGAGAAGAAAACTTCTCAATATTAGAGGAGCTAAGTTTTGCTAACAGCCCTATAACCACCTATAGAATCTCACAGCCAGCTCGGTTAACGAAATCCTGAGTTTCATGGTGATCTGCGATCCTGTTGAGGCATAGACTTTGAAGCTTCCCAAGATTCAAATTCTAAATAAAGCCCTTTTGACTAATTAGGGGGGTTTATGTGGTGTGTTAAGTTACTTGGGAAGCACCGTCAAGAGCAGTGATGAGAAACCTCGGGTTCTGTTGTTCGGGTAAATGCTAGTGTGCCTGTTGTAGAAATTATGCGAAATTCCTGAAGCCTTAATATGTTCCGGTGTGAGGTCATCCCTGGACCCTCTGAGCTTCAGCAGGCAGCAGCCATTAACGGGGTCCCTTCTGTTCGCCCCTCGCCAGGCCCTGGTCCGCCCCATGGCTCTGGTGTCTGCTGATTCCCGCATCGCAGAGCTGCTCACGGAGCTCCACCAGCTGATCAAACAGACCCAGGTAAGAAGCCGCAGCCCTTGGCGCCTGGAGGGCAGCACGCGAGCCTCAAGCCATGGGGCGGGGAGGCGTTCACAGACTTTGGACGTGCAGGGACCAGGTGACCGATGAACCGGGAGAGGAGGAGAACGTGGGGTGAGCGCCAGATTTTCTATCAGCGGCAGGACATCGTGATCCTCGCTGTTCCCTAACAGCTGTGATGAGATAGGAGCCACATACCGTTCAGCTCACCCATTTGAAGTCTACGATTCCAGTGGTTTTCAGTCTATTCACAGAGTCGGGCCACCATCACCACGATCAGTTTCAGAACATTTTCTTCATCTGACAAAAATGCCCTGTACCCATCATGACCCCCCTTCTCCCTCCAGCCCCTTATCCCCGCTGAACGAAGATGCCCTTAGCAGGCCGGGTATGCCAAGAGTGTAGACGTTCTCTCCCAGGAGCCGGTCAGGGGCCTTGTTGGGAATGTGCAGGGTCTGAAAACACAGGCCTGCTGAGTTCGTCTTTTACGGCGCAGCTGCCCCCGCCCCGGCCCTCGGCCTCGGCTCCTTCGCAGCGAAATGATAGCGGAGCCTCGAGTTAGTACGGCAGCTGCCCAGGAGAGAGCGCGGCGGCGTGAGGACGGGTATGCCTGGCCGTGGAGGGGCGGGGGAGACTGCCAGAAACAAGCAGTCTGTCCCCTCGAGCCGCTGTATACGTTCCCATAATCTGCGCTGATCTGATTACCCCTTCCCGCCTCATCCAGTACTGTCCGCGCCTTATCATACATCTGCGTAAAACTGTTCAGCACAGAAATCAGCCGACGGTGAGCTGAAGCCAGTTCTTCCTCGGGCCCCTCGTTGCCCGTCAGCGTTCCCGTCCGAGGAGACTCTGGCTCCGGCTCCCGGCACATTTGCCCCTCAGTGTTAGCACATGACTTCTGGACGTGAGGCAGCTGAGGCTTACTAGCGTGGCCGGCGGGTTGCGCCCCGTTCAGCTACGGTCATGGCAGAGTTCAGTTTCGCTACAGAATGAGTTAGTGAGAATCACAGAGCTGTTTGGTACGCCTTCCCAACAGAATGGCCTTGCCCATTTTCCAGGTGCCGTTATGGACGATATTTTTGCTTTATAGTATTTTTACTTCACAGTACTTGCTTTATTCCCGTTGGCCACTATTCAGTTATTTCTCGGTTCTGAGTCATCTGGGGACAAAGCCAGCGCCCTGTTCAGCTCACAGGCTTCTGCTGAGACTGCTTTTCATTGTGTGTTCTCCTATAGCAGGGCCCACCTCCTACTTGGGGGGCCCCAGGTGGTACCCAAAATGACAGTCCTGTCTCTGCCAGCTGCAGAATGTCTTACTTTGATCTGTTCTTGGGTCAGGGCAGTTATAGTGCATTGATATAAATTACAATTGGAGCCCAACACGGGGCTTGAACTCACGACCCTGAGATCAAGAGTTGGATGCTTCACCGACTGAGCCACCCAGGCGCCCCCACCCAGGTTTATAGTTACACAATGACCCATCTCCTGGGAGCCATGCACCACATGGTCCTATGGCCCAGAAGGGAGCGGTCCTGGGATTGCCTTCCCAAATGATGTCCTTTGTAGTGGGATGTAACCTGAAAAGTAAGGGTCATAAGATACTGGCGTACGCATTTCTGGGGCCTCTGGGCTGGGATGCCGGGTGCCACAGCAGGACGAAGGGCCGTCCTCCTGCCCTGTTGACCTTATCCCTGCAGGAAGAGCGTTCGCGGAGTGAACACAACTTAGTGAACATCCAGAAGACCCATGAGAGGATGCAGACAGAGAACAAGAGTAAGTCCCTGGGCTCAGAAGAGAAAGGGGAGGACAAGGTCGGGTGGCTGAGACCCAGAACGTGGCTATCACTAGTTGCAGACAGGACTTTTGCGTGTATCTACATAATCCAAAACGAGCTTCTCCTTAGCCAGAGGGACAGTTTTCCCTTTGGCTGAGTGACCTAAGGTGACCCAGGAAACAGATGACAAACTACCTAGCACTAAGGAACCTTAAAATCCCTCAGCTCTAGGGACTGGGAAGTCAGTGTTAAAGCTGCACCCAGGGGAACCCCTTTGAGTGCACAAGCACCCCGGTTAGCTGGTGTTTTCTAAAGAGAGAGCTTCCCTCCCAGCATCCCCTGCATGTGCCCCAAAGGCCCTCCTGCTCAGCCTCCTGGGTTGGTGCTTTCCAACTCCGAGCAGCTGTGAGAACTGTTGTCTGTTTTCCTGTGCGCCGAGAAATAGTTTCTGTGTGTGTCATGCTACGGCAAAGGCTAGAAAGTCTTCTGCCACATGCAGTGATGGCGTTTGTACCATATGAAAACGTGAACTCGTTAAACATGGGACCTGGGCCTCAGGGGGCATTTTTGAGCCACCAAAGCTCACGTCTCCGTCCATGGCCTCTGCACGCCTCTGGAAGTCCAGCTCGGGTGCATGGAAGCAGCACCGTGGGACCGCCAGCTGCGCCCTTGCCCACGCCTCTTCCTCTGCTCGCTTTGCAGTCTCTCCCTATTACCGGACAAAGCTGCGTGGGCTCTACACGACCGCCAAGGCGGATGCGGAGGCTGAGTGCAAGTGAGTCCTGTCCCCTCCCCTTTGCCGCCCACCCGTGTGCTGGGCTGCAGGAGCCTGCGGACCCCAGCCCCCGCCGCCTTTCCGGCCACAGATGAGCAGATTCCCGCTCCCCAGGCTGTCCCTTGGGGCCCCCCGCCTTCCCGCTAGCCCTGCTGTTTCCTAGATGCAGGGGCCGGACCCTGCAGGGCCTTTTCCTTGTCAGGTGACCGGCAGCAGTAGCTCCGCTGAGACCCAGTCGCTCCATCATTGCCACGGGGATCATAACTGTCTACAGAACTGTCAGCACGACACGAGATAATGTATCTAAATTGCTCACACCAGTGGTTTTCACACTCTTTGACCATAACCCATGGTAGGAAATACATCTCTGTCGTGGCTTCATCTTCATTCTAAGACCTCGTCATTGTCGCTATAATAATACTAATCAGGACTCCTGTGTGGCCGCGCTGAGCCAGCTACCGTCCCAGCTACTTGACGTATTTAGCTCATGTAACGCTCAGAGCGACCGCAAGGTGCTTGGACGTTACCCCCTTGTACCAGTGAGGACAGTAAGACACAAGGGGTTCCATAATCTGCTCAAAGTGACGCAGCTAGCAAGTCAGGGAGCCCTGTTGTAAACCCAAAGTTCACATTCTTTAATACCGCGCTAGAGCGGTGTAACGATGGCCGTTCCACAGCACACGCGTGTATTTTATATGTACGTACGTC
This sequence comes from Ursus maritimus, assembly GCF_017311325.1. Lineage (NCBI taxonomy): Eukaryota > Metazoa > Chordata > Mammalia > Carnivora > Ursidae > Ursus > Ursus maritimus. The sequence goes on along the minus strand of NW_024424452.1, from coordinate 17,351,876 downwards.
ACAGAGCTGGAGCAAGAAGCGCAGTTTGTACTGGGTTTTTTTTGTTTTTACTTATTTATTTTAAGATTTGATTTATTTATCTGAGAGAGAGAGCATGAGAGGGGGGAGGGGCAGAGGGAGAAGCACACTTCCCGCTGAGCAGGGAGCCCAGTGGGGGGCTCGATCCCAGGACTACGACCTGGGCCGAAGGCAGTCACTCAACCAGCTGAGCCACCTAGGCGTCCCTGGTTTTTGTTTTGTTTTTTTGTTTTTAATTTTTTTTTTTTTAAATCAGAGAGAGAGAGAGAGCACAAGCAGGGGGAACGGCAGGCAGAGGGAGAAGCAGGCTCCCTGCTGAGTAAGGAGCCCGATGTGGGACTCAATCTCAGGACCTTAGGTTCATGACCTGAGCTGAAGGCAGCCACTTAACCAGATGAGCCACCCAGGCGTCCCACAGGTTGTATTGTTACCCTATATATAGTCTGGGTTTTGTTTTGTTTTTTAAGTAATCTATACACCTGACATGGGGCTCGAACTCCCGACCAGAGATCAAGAGTCACGTGCTCTTAGGACTGAGCCAGCCAGGCATCCTCTGTTCTGTTTTTTTTAAATGCTGGTTGTTACCCCAGAAATTAATCTCACAGGTCCCTAATGAGTCGTGGCCTGCTGTTTAAATACTGCCTTGCACGTGTTATGGCCGCACCCTAAGTGTGGCTCCGGGATCTTCCTCTCCTCCCATCTGGCCCTTCACAGACCCTGCCTTGTACTCACGGTCCCAGATTTCCTTTGCCTGCCATCGTCTTTATTTTGCACATCTTTGCTGGTGCTTACCCTTTGCCTGGTGCTGGGCAGTCCCCATACAGAGACACGAGGATAGCGAGGACCCAGCCTACAAGGGCAAACGGTCGAAAGGAGAGGCACCCTAAGAAAACAGTGACCAGGACAGTTGTAGTTGGTGGGCCAGCCATGGTGGGCTCACTGTGCCTGGGGGCCTGCAAAAGCCACAGGGAGGAGGAGAGACTTGAAGTAGGGGTCCGGGGGAGACACGCAGAGGCCATGGAGGAGTGCATACCGGGCATGCGCACTCGGGGGGCGGGGGTCGGGGAATGAGAACCAGTCCTCTGTGGCTGGGGAAGGGCAAGGCTGGGGAAGGGAGGGCTTCCAATAACTGGAGTTTATCCTGGAGGCCATAGGGAGCCAGCGAAGATGTAAAGCAGGAGAGAAACCCTGGCTGCTGCATGGAGGGCAGACGGGGTGAGATTCAAGGCCAGTTAGGAGACCAGGCAAGAGATGGTGATGGAATTGAGCCAAGACAGTGGTCGTGGGGATGGAGAAGCAAGGGTGGGTTCGAGGGCAAGTTCTGAAATAACACTGGGGGACCATTTGGGCGAGGGGAAGCTGAAGATTCCAGGCTCTGCAGCTTAGACAGAGGGACCTGACAGGGCTCGCCATGCTGGGCTGGGGCCGGCTTGTGCAGGAGGAGACACCGCGCCTTCGGATTGCTGTGTTGTTTACCGGCTTCCCGGCCCCCCCTTCCTGCCCCTCTTCTGACGTGCACATTTGCCATCTGGCTATCAGGCCCTTTTCTACTCATCTGCCCTGGAGTATGGCTTGTGTCAGCTTGAGTGATGCACGCATTTGAGAATAAAAGGCAAAAGGGCCCTTCCCACTCACTGCTGGCAAAGCGACTGCTTCTGAAACCAGTTTGGTGCGGGCTCTTTTCTGGTATTGACCCACCCGGAGTTAAACATTTATAAGCTCCTTTCAGAATTGCAGGGGCCAACTTTTTGCAATCCTGCCGCCATTTCACTTTTTGACTCTCAGAAGTTCCTACATTCATCACTAGATCCTGTCCCCATGGGCACCAGGCGCCATGCTGGGCACGGGAGCGCGTGAGAGGCTCCCAGTCCGGGTGGGGAACACGTCTGCGTGTGTCCCTGCAGCAGTCTCCGCCACCCACACGTGTCTAAGGAGAGGTGCCAAGAGCCCGCCTCAGGAGCTAGCCCCAGACCCGTTGACGCATCGCCCTTCTCTCTTCCATGTGCGCCAGGGCTGCCCCCCAGCTGGTTTTCATCCTCCTGTTTTGTAGAAAATGGAGAGAGAGAGAACCCCTGTCCTTTAATTTAACAGTTGGTCTCTTTTTTTTAAAAAAAAAGGCCTTGAGTTGGCACACTGGCAGGAGGGATCAAAGGGAAACAAGATCAAAGATCCCACTTTCCATAAACAGGTAGCCATTTCCAGGTGGGAACAAATCATTTTCTAACCTTAGTGCAAAAGGCATTTCTCGACAGTGGAAGGGATGGCGTCCTCAGTGGTGCTTGGGCCACAGGCGGCGGGTAGCTGCATTAGCCGGAGTTCCGGCTGGGGAAGACAGGGTAGGGTAGGGGCGGCCGGCTGGGGCAGGCAGAGCTACGGTGCCGCTGTGCAGGGGCCCGGGCAGCTCGGGGGCTAGAAGGTCAGGGGCGCAGAGGAGAGAACGAGGCCACCGTGCCGGGCCCTGGACAGCGCGGTTGGCTGGGGGTGCTTGCGGCCCGGTAGTGTCCTAGCTTGCTGAGAGCAGAGGCGCCACCCTAGTCTCCGTCGGAAGGTGGTCTCTTGCAGTATGTGCGGGGTTGTTCCCATTTTCCCTTATGTGATGAGGAAGTCTCTACGGGAGACACTGATGATGTAAATATCCCATGTCCTGGCAGACGCCCGGCTTTGGCATCTGTTTATGATTCCTGCCGAAAACAATTGGGATTTTTTTTTTAAGCTCCCCACGGGAGGGGCGCCTGGGTGGCTCCGTCAGTTGAGCGTCCAACTCTTGATCTCAGCTCAGGCCTTGATCTCAGAGTTGTGAGTTTAAGCCCCACATCGGGCTCCACGCTGAGTGTGGGACCTACTTAAAGAAAATAAATAAATAAAATCAAGCTCCCCAGGGGATTCTGATGTGCGGCTAGGGTTAGGACCCACTCCGTTACTGTCTCACAGAGTCTGGCTTAGGCCATGCTTCATAAAACTGTGCTCTTCAGCCAGGTCCAGCAGCAATGGTCAGACTCCCGAGTTCCCTTTGGCCTCCTGGCTTTTTCTCTGCTGCTCTCCTGGTGCCCGACCACACCCGGCCTCTGGCCCTGCCGGATGAGCTCCACAAGAGCCCGGGGCGTCCCCCGAGGCTGGCCCATCTGTGAGGCGGTGTCTCCCTCCTGTCGAATGAAGGCCTTTAGAACCCTGGGGGTACTTACTAAAGGTTGACCAGAGGAAGTGCCCCAGGACAGGAGGAGAATAAATGACCCCAAATGGAGTCTGGGCTGCTTTTTCCTATTGAAATATTCTTTGGGGGAGGCCTCGAGATCTAGGATAAAGAAACCTTCCTCCAGAGAGGATTGTGTTCACTTCTGCGGGATTGCCTGGGCCCCAGCCACCCTGGAACGCTGTAAAGGAACTCCAGAGGTTTCCTGGGGCTGCAGCCTATCAGAGACCAATTCCCTCCACCCTCAGCCCCGCTCCGAGCCCAGAGAACGCCCCACAGTCCTCTGGAGCGTCTCCTTTGACTTGTCCCAGCTCGGGCAGACGCCAAGCTTTAACTTCTATCCTCCGAATGTCCAGACTGTTCGAGGGGCCAGCACTAAGGCGTGGCTTCTTCAGCCTCAATCAGATGCTGCTGGCTCTGCTGGGGTTACCGCCCTGGGGTCCTCTTGGATTCTTTGGCGTGGGACCTCTCGCTACCTTGTCCGTTCTTTCATGCCTTTAAAATGTAAACACAGGAGCCCCTGGCGGGCTGTCTGCAGAGCACGCAACTCTTGAACTTGGGGTTATGGCTTCGAGTCCCACATTGGACGTAGAGATTACTTAAAAATAAAGTCATAAATGAATATAATATTCTAAGTAAATAAATATCATAAAATTAATTCATTGAAAAAACAGGGTTTATAGTTTTTGGCAGTAGGGCTGGTCTGAGTTGCCCAGCCTGCTGTAAGCAGAAAAGGAAGTCTGTGCTTTGTGCTTCATCCAGACCTCTTCTCTCCCTTCTCCCCACCCTCAGCATCCTCCGGAAAGCTCTAGATAAGATAGCGGAAATCAAGTCTCTATTGGAAGAAAGGCGGATTGGTGAGTTGGAGACAAGCTTGGCGCTTCCGGAGCAGGTGGAGTGAGGCTCCCTGAGAGCAGCCGTCGTGGCTCCCTGCGGGAGCGGGGGCGCCTCAGCCCCGTGGGCTCGGTCCGTGGACTTCTCACGGGGAGCGCGTCTGGGCAGCCTGGGTCTGGGACGGAGTGGAGGTCCTGGCCGGCGCTCGGAGGCAGGGGCTCCCAGTGTCCCTGTGCAGACCTGGGAGATTTCACCCCGCCCTCGCATGCTTCTCTCCCCCTTGTGCCTGGGACAGTTGCCTCCTTCCTGCCACCCCCCCCCCTCTGCGTGTGGTAAGCTCCTTCACATGGAGTTCACACAGGGGGTTGGCTTCCAGATCCCTTCAGACCGCCGCGGCTCTCCCACCTCCTCCCCTTTCACTGAACCCACAGCGGGCAGACGCCTTGCCCGTCAGACACGTCCCACTGCCGGTTGGGCTTGCGCGACGGTGGCTGGGGGTGTTGAGCCACGCCCGAGGAGGTCAGGGGTCCGCCCACCTATGACCGTCCTCCTAGTTCTCTGTTGAATGACGACACGGAGTAGCAGGGTACACACAGCATACCGACGGCTCTGTGAAACGTTCGCTGACTGGACAAACGGATGTGACCGGCACCTCAGAACCCTTCTTTTGCCCTCTCTAGTTCCCTCCCCACCGCCCCCCCCAGGAGGTGCACTCACCTGACCTCTCACGGGTCCTTTCACCGTGGGCGTCTAGTGGGGGGGCAGGGATCACGCTGGGCCCTGGGTGGGAACTTGCACCAGTGCGAGCGTGGGGCCGCGGGAGCCCTGGCCCTGGTGCCTCAGGGGCGCGCTTCTTCCCACAGCGGCCAAGATCGCGGGCCTGTACAATGACTCGGAGCCCCCTCGGAAGACCATGCGCAGGGGGGTGCTGATGACCCTGCTGCAGCAGTCGGCCATGACCCTGCCCCTGTGGATCGGGAAGCCTGGTGACAAGTGAGGGCAGGCCCGGGGTGGGGGGAGCTGACGAGAGAGAAGAGCTGGGACTAACACCTTATTCCAACCCTCAGGCCCCCACCCCTCTGTGGGGCCATTCCAGCCTCTGGGGACTACGTGGCCAAACCTGGGGACAAGGTGGCTGCCCGGGTAAAGGCTGTGGACGGGGACGAGCAGTGGATCCTGGCTGAGGTGGTCAGCTACAGTCACGCCACCAACAAGTGAGTGGACGCCCGCCCTCGGTCCGCTCTCCCGTTACCCCTGCGCTCGCTGCCCCTCGCCCCCTCTGCAGGCTGGGAGAAGAGCCTCCCCCAGGGTGCCTGTGGGGACAGGACGGCTGTGCCTCCAGCTCCCCGGGCTGCTTCCCCTCCCCACGCCCCACCCTTCCCCTCCCCGCCACTCCCGGACTTGCACCGCGCACCTCCCCGCAGCCACCGTGTTCTCTCTGTTCTGCAGGTATGAGGTCGATGACATTGATGAAGAAGGCAAAGAGTGAGTGCGCGGGTGAGGGAGGGACCCGGCAGCTGCTGGGAAGGAGCCTCCCCGCCGGCCGTGGGTTGACCTGAGCCCCCCTTCCAGGAGACACACGCTGAGCCGGCGGCGCATCATCCCACTGCCCCAGTGGAAAGCCAACCCGGAGACGGACCCCGAAGCCTTGTTTCAGAAGGAGCAGCTCGTGCTGGCCCTGTATCCCCAGACCACCTGCTTCTACCGTGCGCTGATCCACACGCCCCCGCAACGGGTAAGGCGGCCCCCAGGGGACAGACAGACCAGGACGCCAGGACTGGGCTGAGCGGATGGGTCACCGGGTCACCTTCCACCTTCTCTGAGCTAGGAGAATCCTACGGGTTACCCTCTCCTGCTTCCACTCTGCCCTGTCCCCTAGGGCAGTGCCAGCCAACCCCCCCCTCCAACCTTCAGGGGCCTAGCCGGCCTCGCGTGGAATGGGACCGATGTACCCTCTGGTCTCACCTCACTTTTGCGCTGAGATGGGCAGCACATGCCCAGGGCCTGTCCTTCACCCTTGGCTGTCGCACCACTGCCCTTTCTCCATCTGAGGCTGTGCTTCCTCATGCTGGTGACCCATCCCCTGATGGCAGTTCCAGGCTGTTCTCCCCTCTTCCTCCAGGAGCCCTGCCTGCTGCCCTCTGGGTTTTCCTTGATCCCCCTAACAGAGGGTCCCCAAAAGCTACCAGATCCCCCACATAGACAGCAGGTCTCCCTCCTCCCTGCTCTTTGTCCCCTGGCCCTTTGTTGCCGAGAAAAGGGCTCTGTCGTAGCAGGGACTAGGTTCAGAGTGAGGATGGGGACAGGAGAGGCTGGGAGCCCGTGTACCAGAGGTTCCCGTCAGTCTGGGCTGGGGGCCTCGCCTGGGGCTCTCTGACCAGCCCTTCCTGTCTGCCCCCTGCCACAGCCCCAGGATGACTATTCAGTGCTGTTTGAAGACACCTCGTACGCAGACGGTTACTCCCCTCCCCTCAACGTGGCCCAGAGGTACGTGGTGGCTTGTAAGGAGCCCAAGAAAAAGTGAAGCGGGCTGGCGGACGCACGGTCTCCTGCCACCCTCGTAGGGGAATGCAGCAAAAGATTTCATGGCTAATAAATATTGTTCCCCTTTGCCCACATCTCCTTGGTTTTGTTTTTTCCAGGCCCTTCTCCCCTTCCCCATAACCGGGCAAGTTGGGGAACTGGAGGCCCCCGGGGAGGTGGCTTCATTTGGTCCCAGCGGGCATTTTCTTTCAGCTCAGGTTTGCTTGCATTAAAGGCTCTCGGTGTCACACACACAGAACTTTATTCTTGAGGCTGGGAGTGTCACGGCAGCGGGGCCTTCGGCGTGCCTCCCGGGGAGCCCCGCTCACAGCTCTGTGCGGAAGCTGAGGCCGCAGCCCGCCATCTTCTTGGCATAGTCGGCGTCAAAGCGCTCGTTCTGGGCCACAGTGAAGGTGGTCTTCCAGTCCCCTGACATGCCTGTGGACAGAGAGGAGGACGGCTGCAGGCCCCGGCCGCACAGCAGGCTCCGGGTGGCTCAGGCCAGCTCTCGCCTCCGCTTCCACGCGTGGCTCCCCGGACGCCCGTCCCGCACGGGCACTCACCTTTCCTCATGAAGGCCGAAATGCTGTGGTCCATGACGTGATGGGGCAGGGTGCTGTAGTTAGCCATGGCGTTGTTCTTCATCTCCGAGAAAGACGAGTGCTTGACGATGAGATCCACCGTCTCCTCCGGCAGGGAACGCCCCACGAACTTCAGGATCTTCTGAATCTCCCTTTTGGGGTTCTAGGGCAGCAGAGGAGCTTTTCAGTGGAGGCTGGGATTGCTCATTGAGCAAACAAAAGGGAGGGCCCCCCAACTCCCCGGGATCTGGCCACTTCTGCCTAGAGACCACTCAGCCCCAGGTCCTGGACTTGGGTCCTCTTTCCCTGGGGCACAGTAGTTGCCCTGCCCTGTGACCCTGATACAAGCTCTTGTTTGCATCTTGATGGGTGAGGCCAGGGACGGTCCTCTTTCGTTACTGTGGCTGTGGGTCACTCGGGTCTGAGATCAGAGCTATACAGCCTTGCCGCCCTGGTGACGCTGCAGCTCCGGGTCCCGGGCAGGAAGGCGGGCTGGGGGCCCTGGGGGACTGGTGGGGGGCAGGCGGCCGAGAGGGCCTTGGCAGGTCCCTGGGGCATTCCTGCCTCTCCACGTGTGACCTGGACGGAAGCGGCAGCAGGTGGCCTCACCTCTTTCATGTCCTCGTAGAAGAGGTAGAGAACAGGGTGGGTGTGACTCAGCTCCCACCACTCCTGCACGTGCTGATACCAGGACCCGTAGGACACTGGGGGAAGGGGCAGAGACATGGACACACAGGCTGGCATTAGCTTTGGCTGGCTGCCACTCAGCTCCTCCCCGCTCCTTCCTCCAGACTCAGGCCCACCTTCCCCAGCCATGAACTTCTCCAGGAAGTTGTCCCAGGTCTCAGGGTCAGGGTGCACCTTGGCCATGCGGTAGAAGTGGTAAAAGGAGACAGCCACATCCTTTGCATTGCGGGCCACGTAGACCACCTGGAGGCACAGATGACCCCCCCCACACACACACCCGAGCGTCACCACCACACAGCGAGCCAGGCGGTTCTGCCCTTCACAGCATCCCTTCGAGGGCAGTTAGCTCTTGGTCTGGCCAAGGGGGAAACAGGCTTAGAGGCTGACTTGCCTGGAACCATACTCGATGCTAATCTAATCCCCTCAGTGCCGCCATACCCAGATCTGGAACAAGGTGCGCCAGATCCTCACCAGCCCCGTCCTCCACGGGCCTCCTGCGGAGAAGACCGCCTTTCCCAGCTCTGCACAGAGGAGTCTCCCTTTCACCGACCCCATCAAGGGATGAAGCAGACCGTCTCCCCCCTTAAGATGAGACCTTCCCAGCAGACAGGGCCAAAGCTGGGATAGCCCCAGCAGCCTCTTGCCTGGCTTCCTCTGCAACTCACCTTGACCTTCTGATCCAGCAAGGTCTGGGGGAGCAGAGCCAAGGGCAGGTGTGTCTTGATGATTCGTGGAGCTGGTGTATCTTTCAGGGCCTCCAAACCTGTGCCATGGGTAGGGAAAGCTCTGCTCAGCCGGAGCCCAGTCCTGCCCCCTTCCTCTGCTCCACTGGTCCCCAGAGCCCCTCTACACACCTGTGGGGACCCCTGGAACCTTGAACTCAAGGAAGGGAACCCGCATAAAGATGGGGGCCCTGTGACACTTCTGTACGTCGCCGCCTTGGTAGATCATATCCAGGATCTCGCTCACCCAGGTGGTGCCTGGAGAGCAGGGAAAGGCGAGGTGAGCAGGGCTGAGGGCAGGCCCCTGCCGGTGGCCCAGGACAGGAGTGGGTGACCCTTGTCTCCTACCAGATTTGGGGTAAGTGCTGATAAGCAGGTCATCGGGCTGGGCTTGGAAGTCCTCCAGGGACTCCATTGCCTCTGCAAACCATTTGATGAGCGGGACCCCCTTCACATACTCCAGCGGCGGGCGCAAGTTGTCCTGGACGAGCTCCATCTGCGGCGTCAAGGGCCCGAGCGTGGCCGACTTGCCTTAACGACATCACAACGTGCCATCGGTTGAAATCTTGCTTTAAGGTGAGGGGCTGGGGCTGGCTTGCCTCTGCACACAAAGCTAGTGGGTGGTGGCAGCTGGGGTTCAAACCCACACGTAGCGCTCATGCAGCGGGTCGCGGCCCTGGCTGCCCCTTTGCTTTACCTGCAGGCCTTTTAAGAATCCCTGTGCCTGGGGCCACACCCCAAACCAATTCAATCCCTCTCTTGGGCCCGATCCCAGTTTTTGGAATCTCCGGGAGACGCCGGTGTGCCCTTGAGAACTACTGCTCTGGCGCCCGCCCGTCCTAACTCCCCGCCTGCCGGTTCTCCCCCTACTTCTGCGGCGGCACCGTCCCCGTGAGCAACCTGGGCCCCTCACACACGGGGACATGCCAGAGGCCAGCGGGGCCTGTGATCCTACCTGCCAAACCACACTCTCTTGGCTCGGGGATAAACAGAGCCAGCTGAACGTGAGCTTGTTTGGGGGGCCAGAGTCTGGTATGCGGAGGAGCAAAAGTGAGGAGTCAGCAGAAGAAGGAAGGGGGGTTCAACCCGGGGTTGCGGTTGGCTGATGGAGATGGGCCATCCAGAGGGAAAGGGTGAGGATGCCACTACAGGCAGCCGCAGAGAGACAGGAGCCAGCCCTGCCCAGCCCACCCCACCTGGGAACTCACCAGACCTCTCTGGATCTTGGTCTTGTGACTGCTTTGCGCTCTGGCTCACTGGGTGCCGTGCGGTGAGAGCAGAACTGCTCTCTGAGCTGAAGGGTTTATAAATCCGAAGTGGGAGGGATCTGGAGCCGGTCTCCAGGAAGGAAAGGGTGGAGTTAAGAGTGGGAGGGCTCCCCTGTGCTCCCCCCCTTAGCACCCCAGCCGGAGCCAAGCTTAGACTGGCCTGAAAACCCAAAATGTGGGTTTAGTATGTAGAAAACAAAGGGAAGACTGAAACTAGACAAAAGAGCCCAGTAAGTTTTCACTTTAATTTTGGGGGGTTTTTGTTGTGTAATCTTCGCTCCTGATCTGCCCTCTGAACTCTACCCCTGCAGGGCCGGCCAACTGACAGCTTGTTGATAGACCTAGCCAGTTTAGAGTGGGCGGAGCAGAGAGGATAGGTGGCTTCCTTGGGAGCAGGGCCACTCACCTTCCTGCTGGCTCCAGGCCAGTCTTGAAGACGCCAGAGGTTCAGGCTGGGAGGGGCCCCCAGGCCCCCAGCAGCGCAGGCATTCCAGCACTGCTAGCTAGTCTGACCTCTGACCACAAGGCCAGTACAGGGCAATGTTGGGGGGGGGGGTCAGGGTGATAGGGGTTGGGGCGGAGCAGAGGAGGCGGGGCAGGCCTCCTGAGGCAACAGGGAGAGAAAAGGGCAAGAACGCCGAGTCTCCTAACCCTGGGAACGCGTCCAGCTGCACAGCTCTGAAGACTTCAGGGAGACTCGTTCATGGTTGGTGACAGAACCACGGCCCCCACAAGGTGCCTTCCTTTCACCGGGTTTGAAGGGGCTCCCAGACAGCGACAAGAAGGAGTTGGGGCTTGCAGGGCCACAGGGCCCCATGGGGTAGTGTATCCCCCTACCCACCCCACTCTTGGCCTCTGTCCTGATTATTTGGATTAAAGTCCAAAGTCAAGCTGGGCACTGGATTTGGATGGGCTCTGAGTCGAGGGTGTGGGTCTCCCAAGCATGCAAAGAATTGTGTGATGTCAGAAGCATGGGGGGGGAAGCTGAGGCACGTGGGCCTCCAGGTAGAGGAGAGGCTGGTCCATGCAGGTGAACGGTCCCTCCCCACTCTGCTCTTCTGCTCAGGCCCCAGTGACTGGCAGGGTCTGTCTCCTAGCTCCAGGACCCCTCCTCCGCTGCACAAACACCAGAAAGTTCCCTTGACTCAGACTCTTTATTGTACTCAAGTAAAAGGTACCCAGACCCACAGGGGTGTTGCAGACAAGGAGAAGGCGGAGGGTCGGGGGCGCTGCGGGTCAGGTCTCCAGCATGTCTGTCCAGTGCTCCTGCGGAGACAAGAAGACTGGTCAAAGGCAGCCTCGGGTATGGGATGGGGTAGGGAGGCTGGGGTCAAAGCCACGTCTCACCTCTTCTGATTCCAAGTCCTCCTCTTCCTCCTCGGCGCCCATCCGGCACAGCCAGATCAGGTCTCCCCACAGCAGTGAATTCTTACAGCTACCAAGGGATGCAGTTGGTAGGAGATACAATCAGGATCCCAAGTCTCCTCCAGGCTAGGCCCTGGGTGCCAAGATAAGGACTCAGCTGCCCCGGCGCCTGGACTTGGACAACTGGCACCATCTTCCCAGAGCATGACCAGGCTGGGGCGGGGGTGCTGGACTCACCCAGGGCACTGGCCCTCTAGGGGCAGAAGCTGCCCCGGCTCTTCTTGCAGGAACTCCTCTGCTAGGCAGATCACGTGGGCTCTTAGGCGGCAGCCAGGGTGGGGGCAGCAGAGGGGGCCCTCTTCATCCTGTCAGAGGTGGCAGGCAGGTAAGAGAGAAAACCAGGAGGAATGATGGAGCTAACAGTCACAATTTCTATGGACCAGACACTCTTCCAGAGGCTTTACATTAAACAACGCTAGGAGGCACATACCACTACTATTTGCATTTTATAGATGAAATGAGGCATGGAGAGGTTACAGTACTTTCCCACAGGGATTAAGCTAGCCGATCCCCCCCCCCCCCGCCCCGGAGCAAT
>NW_024424452.1:17339064-17340086 GCF_017311325.1 Ursus maritimus | reverse complement strand
ATTAGCAGTGATTATAGAAACAGCATTGGCCACTGCAGCCAGACCTATAGTTCTTACCGGCTAAGTGATCTCAGGCAGGCCACTTAATGCCTGAATGGCAAGGACTCAATTTACATTTCCTGAGAGCTGAGAAGTCAGGCCCAGCATCTCAGTTAATTTGTTAAATATTTATTGGCCACCTGTTGTTTAACAGACCCTTGACTACGGCAGTGAACAAGAACTGCCTTGTACTGGGGCAGGGGAGATACTGACAATAAGATAAATAAAACACCTACTATGTTAGACAATAAGTGTTTAGGCTTTATGAGAAAAAAACCAAAAAGGCAGGGGAGTGTACAAGGAAGAACTGCAGTTTTAGATGGAGAGCCAAGGAAGACCTCATGGAGAAGGAGAAGGTGGCATTTTATAAAGACTGAAGTGAAGGTCTAGGTCTAGGGAAGAACCTTCCAGTCAAAGGGGAAGGGCAAGGGCCCTGAGCAAGAGGGTACTGGTTTGGAGGAACAGCAGGAAGTACTAGCATCCCCATTTTAGTCATGAGGGCAAAGGGTGTCAGAGGGCTGCCCGGTCCTGAAATAAACAGCTGGATCCCAACTCGTTTGAACCCTAGTCTCGCAGCGACCTGGAGACCGGGTGGGGCGGCTCACCTGGAAGGAGCGCGCGCACAGGGCGCAGCAGGCCTCGGTGTCTTGGTCGGGCTCGGACTCCGCGTCAGCTGAGGTACCGGAGCGGCTCCTCGGGGCCGGGGCGCGGGGCGGCGGAGGCCCGAAGGCCAGCGGCATGTGCGGCGGCGGCGGCGGGCACAACTCACGTCGGAAGTCGGCGCGCAGCCAGCGCACGGTGAGCGGGAGGCGCGCCCAGGGCGGCGCGCGCAGCATGTGCGCCAGCACGCGCAGGTGGAAAGGGAAGGCGGCCTCGCTGCGCACGCGCGGGCCCACGTGCGCCAGGCGGCGCGAGGCGTGCGGGTGCTGCCAGGCCCACTCGAACTGCGGGCAGGAAGTAGGGGCTTCAGGGCCGCCCCCGGC
>NW_024424452.1:17308945-17339054 GCF_017311325.1 Ursus maritimus | reverse complement strand
CCCCCCCCGTCTCCTTTCTTACCCGAAGGGCGGCCACGGCGGAAGGGAAGCCGTGCACGATAAGCACCATCTCCCTGGGGACGAGAACGAGGACGTGGCCCATGAGACCCCGCCCCAACCGGTTGGTGTCAAGCCGAATCCCTTCGCCATGGTTCGCCCCCAGTCCTACCCGAGAGTGGAGTTCTCACGCCCGGCTTCAGGCCCATTCCGCGAGGCTCCGCCCCCTTTGTGGAGGTACGTCCCTTCGCACCTGTCAACCTCAGGCCCCGCCTCCAGCACAGGTACTTAACTGCCCTCCTCAGTTCCTCTTCCTTGCAGGCTCTCTCTTTTCCAACCCCCGCCTTGTTCATCAGCCCGCTGTCACCGGACCAAGCCTAGATGATCAGTCCCCTTCCTACCCAACCCCTGCCATAGTCCCACGGCTGAGTTTCACAGGGCTCCGCCTTCCCACCGCGCTCCTCCCCTGTGATAGGCCCGCCCTCGTCACCAGGGCCCCAACCCCAGCCCGGCTTTCAGCCACCACAGTGCCCCGCCTCTCTCGGCAGGCCTCTCCTCCTCCGAGCCCCGCCTCCTCCTTGAAGCCCTTCTCCAAACAGAAATCCAGTCCTTCTTACCAAGGCCCGCGTCCGCTGGTCCGCCAGGCCCCGCCTTTTTTGCGGCCCCCGTTGTGCTGCTGGACCCGACGAGCAGGGTTGACGGTGAACCCCACGTAGACGCGCCCCCGGTGCCGAGGGTTCAGGCAGTAGAGCAGGTAGACGCCGAAGAAGCGCCCGGGCCTTGCCGCGTCCCCCGCAGGGCCCATCGGGACTTGTGGGTTGATTGCTGGGGCCTGTGACCTCAGGGAGGGCTGAGCTGCCAGGGCAGCAAAATGCTTGTCTCGGAGAAAGCGTTTGGGGGCGACCCCGGGGTACCGTAGAGGCCGCAGCAATGCAGGTTCGCGCAGCCTCTCCTGGCTGGAGTAGGGTGTCCAAACGGGCCCACAGAACCCAGGCTGGGGTGCAGGCGGCGGACACCTGTAAGCGCTCGACCCCGTCCTTGTGCAGACTCCGACTGGCGGGCTGACGGTAAGCGCGGAAACCCAGGACCGTTGGAAAGCTGGGCTTGCGTGAGGGCGGAAGTGCTGTGTTTACGGACGCTTTAGTAAGGGCGGAAGTAGAGTCCTCAGCGGAAGTGGCGTCAGTAAGGGCGGAAGCAGTGTGGCTGGGGTCGGAGCGGGGGTTCTATCCCGGCTAGGCTGCCGCCCTTTCTGGGTTACCGCAATGGAACTCAGCGCCGAATACCTCCGGGAGAAGCTGCAGCGGGACTTGGAGGCAGAGCATGTGGTGAGTTGTGCGGCCCGGTTTCGCCCAAGGGGGAAAGCGCGCCTGAGGGGCGGGTTTCACACTCTCCCCACCGTTCTGCCCCATAGGAGGTCGAGGACACGACTCCCAACCGTTGCGCGTCCAGCTTCCGAGTCCTGGTGGTGTCGGCCAAGTTCGAGGGGAAGCCACTGCTTCAGAGACACCGGTGAGGCCTCGGGAATACCTCGCTCAGCGCCATCCCAGCGCCGGGACCCCAACCCTGGCCACTCCCCTACACCTAAGTCCCTCGCCCCCGTCAGTGCGGCCCTGCACCGTGAACCACGACCCCAAGGATCCCGCCTTCGTGGCCCCTGTATTGAGACTTAGGCCCTCTGCCTCTTTGGTTCCCAGGTCCCGGGGACACAATTTGGAGGACACCTCCAGTCTCCTGGGTCACCCTACCTTAGGAGGCTGCGACTCAGGCCCCGGCCTTCCATTTCCTAACCCCATCTCTCCCCCAGGCTGGTGAACACGTGCCTAGCGGAAGAGCTTCTGCACATTCATGCCTTTGAGCAGAAAACCCTGACCCCAGAGCAGTGGGCCCGTGAGCGGCAGAAATAAGAGACCAAGGCCTGCACAGCCATTAAATTATGAATCAGGGCCGGCTTCTGTGTCAGTGTGTTGTGTGTGGGAGGCTGGGAGGGATGCTGAGCTTGAGTGTAGAGCCTGGTTTCTCCCTGCCCTGCCACTTTCCATTGTCTTACCTTGGACAAGTCCCTCACACACAGGCCTCTGTGTCCCCACTTACAAAATGAAATTAAAGTCTCTTCCAGGGCAGGCGGCACCGGCCTTCTCTGTAATTCTTGGTAGAACCTTAGGGCCACTGCTGCTGTTCATTGGCCATTACCAGGGGTTCCTGCCCTCTGCCAGTTTTCAAGATGCACGGATGAAAAAGTACCCAGGGCTTCAGGGCACTGGCCAATTTAACAAACTTCCCCCACTCCCCAACATCACCCTAATGTCAGGGGAATAGAGGATCCTGTGCTTCCCTGCAGGTTACCCAGCCCCTCACAGTCTCAGGGGAGGTGGTACCCCAGCAGGGACACTGAAACACTGGAAATGCTGTTGTTTTCTGGTCCACTGGAGAAAATCCAGTGTCCCTTTAGCCCAGGGCTTTGTGTGGCCACAGTTGTCCCTGAGGAGACCATGAGCGTTTCAGGAATGGAGCTGTGGGCAGGAGATAGGGATAGGGTTAAAGCAGGAAAATAAGGCCACCTGAGCCATAAAATTGGGGCACATGATGCCCTTGGTATCAATCTTAAACACAGGTGCCCGGATTGGTTAAGGCCTGGCACAGATGGGGTCCCTGGGACCCAGGAGGGTAGCAAGTGCCCCAGATGGCGCCAGGGCTCTTTGGGGGTGAGGGCTTGCAGTTCTTAACCATCCCACCCCTCTGTTCCCCTTTTCAGGGCCAGTTTCTTGGCCCCTAAATAACCATCCCACTTCCTACCTCCCTCTTGTTCCTATCAGAAAAGCTGGAAGTCATGGTGATGACAGGTTAACCCTTCTGGGTTCCTAGGATCCTTTCCTGGCCTTTCCTCGGCTCCCTTGGGCCAGGAGGAGAGCTAGTGACAGAGTACTTAAGTACGACTTCACTAGGAGGGCACATCACCGCTGCTGTGCAGGAGAGGCTCAGGGAAGGAATGTCGCTTTAAGAGGCCCACGTTCCAGATTTTCTGCTTCTCTCTTTATCATACCCCTGATAAGATCCACCCAGTGCGTTCACAGAGCTGCGATGCTATCCCTCCTTGTTATAGAGCACCTGAGGCCTGGAGAGAAGTGACTTGCCCAGGGTCACACGGCTTGCATAGAGATTGAGACTCAGATGGGCCCTGCCTCTCTCTCTATGCAGGTGGTGCTGGAAGCTGGGGGACGGCGGGTGAATGAGGCCCTTAGTCCTTGCTGTGGTCCCTGTGTGGTATGAGGGGAGATCTGCTGGGGCCAGGACACCCATCCCAGTAGCCCTGGCCTGGCCTCACTGAGTTGGACATCAGACACCCACTTCTAAGCCCCCACTTGACAGGGCCTGACAGGTCTCTTCTGTCTGGGGAGGATCCCAGAGTGAGGTACTGGGAGGCAGCAACTTGGCAGGAAGACTAGGGACCAGAAGGGGGCGGGGCTCATGACTCAAGGTCTGCCCCCCGCAGGCCCCTCTCCTGCTCTATGCCTCCGTGTCCTCACCCGTAAACCAGGGTTCGGTTCTAAGCTTGGCCTCACAGAAGATCCTCTGATGTTGTGCAGTTTGAAACACATCCTGTAAGCGCCGTCTAGGTGTCTTGTGAGTTTTGGTTCCTCACCAGTGACAGTGACTGGACAGTCGCACACAGCCTGTGGCAGTTGGCCAGGAAAGGCAAATTCTGAGTCATTGTGGGAATTTTTGAGGCTCGCCCCAGGCAAGGCCTTGCATAGCTCAGACCCTGCCAGCTCTCAACCCACAAGAGCGTGGGACGGCTCCCACCCACTGAGGCCTGTTTTTGTGGCCTCAGGTGCTCAAGAGGCGCCCCCCCGCCCCAGCTCCTGGTACGGGCCAATCTCATCAAGGCAACCGAAGGGGCAGCTCGAGGGCAGGTCCGTTCAGCAGACCCAGCATCCAGGGGACCATCCGAGTCAGAGGTACCAGAAAATAAAGCCATTTTATTATTATTTTTTATCTGCCATCATGGCCTGAGGAGAAGGGTGTGAATGGAGGGAGGGAGGCGATGCCGTGGCCCCCGCTGAGGCCCTGCGGTCCTCTACTTGGCCTGGACCGTCTCCTCCAGCCTATCCAAGCGCTTCTGTAGTTCCTGCACCGTGGCCTGGAGCTTCCTCATTTCCTCCTCCAGCCGGGCTACGGCATCCTGGGGGAGCCAGCCCCACATCAGTCCCGGGCCCATCCTTCACCCGGGGAGCCCCCCACCGCCCTACCAAGAGCTCCAGGGCGTGGCCCTTCTGTCCCTCAGCTGCAGGCCAAGACACCTGAAACCTGTTTTCTGAGGCCTGAGGATTACCCGCTCCTGGCCCCCAGAGGGTTGCTCTCCCCGCAGAGGGTCCCCAACATGAGTGTAGGATGGCCCGAACACCAGCCTCCTTCCGGTGGGACAAGGACCACATCAGTAGCAGCCCCTGCCCTGCACATCTTCCCGTCCTAACTCCCAGATTCCCATCCACTTCTCACCGAGCTGGGGGTCCCACTGGCCTCTGGTACTGTCTTCCTGCGCCCAGTGTCCAGGCCCCGGTTGACCCTCAGCTCCCGGCTCTTTGGAGGCACGTAGCCGTCCTTGAGGGAAATGAGGAGGGGCCCGGCATCCCGGCCCCCCAGCCACTCCTCAGCCGTGAGGGCAGCATCGGGCCCTGCGGTGGGTGGGTAAAGGTCCTCCTGGAACAGGTCCGACTGTGGGCAAGGCCAAGGCTGGGTAAGAGAGTGCTTGGGCCACACCGCCACCCTGCAACCGTGCGAGGTCAGTGCCTGGCCCGGGGCCCAGGAAGGGACATGGGAGCATCACCTTTCTAGGCACTGTC
The DNA here is from genome assembly GCF_017311325.1 of Ursus maritimus. Taxonomy (NCBI): domain Eukaryota; kingdom Metazoa; phylum Chordata; class Mammalia; order Carnivora; family Ursidae; genus Ursus; species Ursus maritimus. Next base: position 17,334,216 of record NW_024424452.1, on the reverse strand, counting down.
ATGGCAATGGGCTCACACCTCCGCTCGTGCAGCTTGTAGAATCTGTGGAAATAAGAAGGTGAGCAGCGCCCGCGCATGGCTGGCCCAGAGCTGAAGGTCCGAGTGGGGTCAGCACTGCCCAGGGAGCATGCTCAGGTCAGGGTCAGGGGTCAGTCACCTGGCAATCTCACACTTGTTCACCTCCAGGCCACGTTTGGGCATGTAACCCATGCCCCGCTGGGACTCCTTGGAACTGAACATGGAGAGATAGTGCAGGAATGGGGCCTCGGAAGTGATCTCGAAGTAGCGGATGGAGCTGTCACCCTGTGGGCGGCGGATGCAGACGCGGGCATCAACGCCACGGCGGCCTCCAGCCAGGTCCCTTCCGAGCCCTCCTCCCTCCACCTCCCACCCCCGGCCCGCGAGTCCCTGCCCGACGGGGACACCTTGCCGCAGAGGTAGACTATGTTGGTGTCGGGGTCAAAGAAGGGCAGCAGGACGCCGCTGCTGGTGTCCAGTTCCTGCAGGGACAGTGGCTCCTCCAGGTGCTTCTGCAGCGATGGGGGAAACGGGGAACAATGAGCTGGGCCAAGCCGGGCCTGCGAAGAGCTCGGGGCACAGACTTGGGGAGGGCCCTCTCTGAACAACCAGTGGAGACTTGCATCCCACAGAGGGTCAACTGAGGCCCATGGCTCTATCTGATCGGGCAAGTGGCAGGGCAGACACTAAGCCTCCAGTCGCGGCGGGTCTCCGCTCCCCGGCCGGCACGCACCGTGTCCCACAGCGCCACCTGCCGCTCACTCATGCGGCTGAAGCCCGTGGTCAGGATCTTCCCGTCTGATACAAAGACTGCACGCACAGGCCGGGTCCCCTCATGGGGACGGTCCTTCTCCTGGAAGGAAAGGGACGCGGTCAGTCAGGTACCCACGCACACATCCTAAGCACCAGACCCCAGCTGAGGGCGAAAGAGGGACCTGGCTGATGGTGCAGAGGCGGGTAAAGGGCCTGGGATCAAGGGTCATGATTCAGGGCAACTCACGGCAACAACGGTGCCTTTGCGGGGCTCGATGATGCGCACACGCTTGTCACGGCAGGAGGTGCAGATGAGGGCGCCGTCTCGGCTCCAGTCCACGCTGTAGATTGTGTCCGGGTGCACGTCGGAGCCCAGTGTCAGCACGGCCACCCCGGTGCCCACGTCCCACACCAGGATCACGTTGTCACAACCTGGGTGGTATCGCCAGCGTTAGAAACCGCGAGCCTCCGTCCCTTGCCGTCGGGTGACCGGCCCACCCCTCTTCTCCCCCCAGGCACCTGCACTGAGCAGCACGTTCTGGGCTGTGGGGTGCCAGGCCACGATGCCCACGCGCTTGGTGTGGCCCTCCAGGGTGACGACAGGCTCCCGCAGGGGCAGCGTCAGGCCCCCATCAGGAATCTCCCACACCTGCAGAGAAGGGGCGAGTGAGACTTGGGGGTTCCAAATGTCAGATCCAGTGCTAGAGCTCCCCCAGCCCTTGTGTCCCCCCACCGCTCACCATGACCGTGCAATCCTCGGAGCCGCTGGCAATGACGTTATCGTTATGCGGGCACCAGGCGATGTCTAGCACTGGGGCCGTGTGGCCACAGACCATGGGGACATTCTTGTCCACACGTCCAGTCTAGGGGGCAGAGCAGGGCCTCTGAGGGAGGGACTTTTGCTTTCCAAACCTGATCCAGCCTCCCCACAACCCTTCAGAGAGGCACAAGGAGGGAGGCAGTGGGGTCCCTGGGAGGTGGAACAGGGCCTAGGGTGGGAGGCTTTGGTCCTCTGCCCCAGTCCCAGGGGTGTCTGGGCAACTCAGAAGGGCTGTCCACAAGTAATGCAGGATGGGGGTGTGGGGCTGGGTACCAGGGGGCACACTGGGCCCTGGTCCTGCCTTACTGTCAGACCCTGGCCAAGGTCCTGACATCTCCACCCCCACCTTTCTCACCAATGCCCTGGGGGCTGGCACTCCCACCCCAGCTTCCCCGAGGGAGGCTTTCCAGGGGATGACAGGCCAAGGCCCGGGGCAGGGGAGGTTGTATTAAGGTTAGGGACCCCAGGAAAGTGTGGGGATGGGGAGGGGTCCTTCCAACAGGATAGGGACCGGGGAAGTCTGTCCAAACTGGCCCCGGGCAGGAGCCGAGGTTTGGAAATGGCCGCTTCCGGGGACAGCTGCTGCCGCAGGGCTTCCTGTGTGAAGAGCGCCCCAGCCCTCGCCCCACAACCACTTCCTCTTCTCTTGGCTTCCATCGGCCCTTTTAAGGTAACAACTTAGGACCCATCTCCCCTTCCTGTCTCACCCCCCAAGAGCACAGGAGTGTGCTGGGGGTGGGGGTCAGCAGAGCGGAAGGGGGTACAGCAGGTACAGAGGGAAGGCAGGTCTGGGGGATGGGAGAGGGCCTCTCACATCATCCCTGCCTGCAGCCAGGGGGCCAGAGCTCCCGGGGGCTCAGACGGGGCCAGGCCCAGAGCCCCTCCCACCCCGAGAACACAGCTGGGTCTGCCCGGACCCGGTGGAGCTCTCTCAGTGCTCCGGAGGGGAGAAGGCCCTGGGTCTGCAAGACTTGCTGGATGACCTTTCTGGTGTCACCTGAGCTTCAGTTTCCACGCGACCACTGCACGTAGGAGCTGGAGGAGGCTGGAGGCTCATGTGGCCCAGCTCAGTTTTACAGCTGACAAGGCTGCAGCCCAAGAAGGCTTGGTGACAGTCACCTAATCAGGACCTCTGTGGGGCCACTGGAGGACCAGAGGCCCCCCTCATGTGGAAGGCTACTGGCCCAAGGGCTCCAGGGGCTCACCTTGCCCAGGGGCAGCACCAGGAAGGCCCCTCCCCCACTGGCCTCGCAGATCAGGGCCACAAACTTGGGGTTGACAGCACAGAAGCCACTATCCCAGGTGGTCTGTGAGACGCGCACATCCTCATAGCACTGGTCGGCCTTGGCTGGCTGTCCAAACACGTGGCGGAACTTGCTGGAGCGGACCACCTGCCGGCTCATCCTGGGGGGACACGTGGGTTTGAGGGCTTTTCTCCCTTCAGGTCGACTCTGACCTTAGAGTGTCGCCCGTGTCCCCCAGGACACCCCTCAGCCAGTGTTTAAGGTCTCAACTAACTTCCCCAGCATCGGCTCCCTGGGCTCCCTGCCCCCTCCTCTGGACTGCCATCTTGTCTCCCTCTTGCTCGCCCTCCTCACCCCTTCTCATTCCTGGCCAACCTGCAAGGCCCACCTTCTCTGCCCACCCCGGGCCTCGCGTCTATACCTTCCGCCTCTGCGGCAGAGCCCAGCGTGGGGTAGCACCAAGGGCCGATCTGTCGACTGCTGCCGGATATGGCCCCCCCTCCAATGGCTCACATTCCCACCCTCTGGGGGCTTCGGTGGCGACAGCCTGGAGGGGGGGGTTCTCTCAGTCACAGCAGCCACACCTCACATCCCTCACACCCACATGGGGAGCTTCCTCCCTCACCTCCTGGCACAGGGCTGGGCATCCAGAGGGGAGCAGCATGTGGGCCTGCCCAGGAGGAGAGTCTCTGGGCTCCAGAAACAGCAGATGGCTTGGGTCCCATTCTCTCCTCCCCACACCTCTGCCTCTCGAGTCTGCCTAAGCAGGTGCCCTTAAGTACCATCTCCACCCGCTCTGGAACTATTCAGGGGAAGGGAAAGGCGGCGCTGATTCTCTGAGGTCCAGCAAGGATGGTTTTCCCCCACCGGGCCGGGTGGAGAGCGACTGAAGCCTCAGGGATCACCTCTGGCTCCCCAGGCTACAGGCCCCATCCCGACACCCAACTGCATCACCTTCCCGGCCGTGTAGGGGCCATGCCGCCTGCTCAGAGGGCACCCTCCCAGGCCTCTACCCCACCTCCCGAGCTTTGCCCCTTAGACTGCCTTTGGCCCTGGCCCTTCTCGCTGGGCACCCCGCTGCCCTGGCCTGCCCCGTGAGGCTCCGGGAGGCTCCGGTGCGCCTGCCCTGGAAGCAGGTGAGGAGCCTGTGTGAGGAGAAGCAGTCCAGGGGCAGGGGGATCAGACCCAGATGCGAAACCTGGGCCTGGGGAGAGGGGAGCCCCAAAGCCGAGCTTGGGGGACAGGAAGCCATCGCCCCACCCTGCCTCCTCCCCCACCGCAGGTACCAGGCTCAGAAACCGCGGAAAGGGGAACTTGGTCTTTTCTTGTTTTGCTCTCAACCCCTTCCTGTCTCCAAGCTCAGGGCAGCTGCTCGGCTCACCCCACCCTGCCCCCACCCCTGACGCCCGTTCTGGCGCGAGCCAGCCCCCCGCTCCCCCACCTCCATCTTGGCTGCGGTGGTCCCTCACCCCGGCCTGTGCACAGCGCCCTGGGACACGCAGATGGACCCTCCCACGCACACCCCCCTCCCCCGGGCGAGTCCCCTGCACGCGCGGCGCGGACGGCTCGATCCCCTCTCCCAGCGGCGCGCTGACAGCCCGTCCGCCCCCACGGCCGCCTTCCGCCGAGCTCACGGATGCCCCACAGGTGGCCCAGGGCAGCGATGCCCTGTCCCTTGCCCGGGGACCCAGGCTTACCTGCTGCTGAGAGATGAGTGACCCGCCAAATGGAGGAGGGAGAGGAGGAGGACGAGGAAGGAGCCGGCGGAGCCAGAGACAGCCCGCTGAGGATGCTCTTGTCAAGACAATGAATGAGAAGCGGCGTCTGCCCGCCTCCTTAGGGGTGGCAGCGCCCCTTTGGGCGGAGCTCTTAAAGGGGATAGCCCTTCTCGGGGTGGAGGCGCCGCCCCCACCCCCACCCCCCGCCCGCGGCCGCCTCTCCCTCCGTCGGCTCGGCCGCGCCTGCCAACTCAGAACGCAAGCAGATGCTGCCGGCCAGTCGCTGACAATCTAATCGGCACTTTTGTAATGTCAAAATGCAAAAATACCCTGTTCCTTCTTCCCTCCTTCAGTCCGCCCCCAGCCCACTCGCCATCCTGTCCCTGGAATTCACAGAAGTCCGGCCCCCGCGCCCGCCCCCAGCTGAGGCCGAGCTGCCTTCCGCCCGCCTACCCCCTCTTCCCCCCCCCCCACCCCGGCCAGGGATGGAGAGCCGAACCCTGGGGTCCCGTCCAGGCTCCTACATTTACAAACGGTGGCCTTGGCAGAGTCACCTCTCCTCTCCCATCTCCTGTCATCATCTGGGAGCACCTGGGACCCGCCTGCCTCACAGGGAACAAGTGAATGACTCTGGCCTTACAGAGGCTTCCTCCTGCAGGGGGGCAGAGGTCGGTGAGTCAGGGTCCGGCTCCTGTCCCCAGAGAGCTCTCAGCAGCCCAAGGCCGGCTCCAAGGATGCCAGGCAGAGGAGGAAGCCAGACCCCATACTCAAGAGCAAGGAGGACTCCTTGGATTCGGAGAAGGCCTCGTGCAGGCCGGGATGAGAGGGCAAGAGAGGCCTACTCCAAACTCAGACTGCTTTCCAAGCTGGGCTCCTGGCTGTCACACTACCGAGTGACCTTGGGCAGGCTCCGTCAGCCTCAGCTTCTCCCTCTGTAAGAGTCACACCTACCTCAAGTGGGGAGAGCAAAGCGTTATGTACCCGGTCTGGAGTGTAGCAAGTGCTTAATGGATGTGGGCTCTCCCCATGGTTACTATTCGCCAGGTATCTGGGCTGGACCCGACAAGGTGAGAGGGGGCCAACAGGCACCACCGAAGGAGGCCTGGTGGGCTAGGGGCAGCTGAGCAAAGGCCCAATAACGTGATTCTTCAAGGGACTGGTTCACATCCCACTGCCACCACTGATTGGCTGCATGCTCTTGGCCATGAACTCTAACTTCTCTGAACCGCAGTTTCTTCATCTGTAAATGGGGGATAAAGACAATCTGTCCAGCCCGCTTCACAAAGCGATAAGGCTCAAGTGAGACAACGCATGTAAAAGTGTTCCACCCGATTCAGTCGTAGGAACCTGCGGGTCCTGCCACTGGACGGAAGCAACTGGACGGGGATGTATGGTCTCCACCGGAAATGGTAAGAATAACCGCTGCGTTTACCGTGCGCCCACTCTGCGCGGGGCACTGTCTTGGCGCTGTGAATCCTTTAGTCCGCGCAGCACCTCTAGGTGGCAGACCCCACTTCGTTTTATGGAGGAAACAGGCACACACTGCCCTCCATCCTGGAGCCCTCCTTTTCCAGCAGAGGAAGAGCGCGTTGGCGAGATACCTGAAAACCACGCCCCGGAGGCAAGAGCCTGGCAGGCGTGCAGAGGGACAAGCCGGGAAGCACGGATGCTGTTCTCACTCCCAGCGGGTCTGCAGCATGGGGCGGGGCGGACAGGTATGGGGAGGCCGGTGGCGGGAGTTATGTTTCGGCTTCTCCGCCAGCAGATGTCCGGAGAACACAAGACCAAGCGTCCGTTCAGTGGTGGGTGGTGAAGGCCCTGCCCCGAGGCTCCTCTTGTGTCTACGAAGGGGCTGAGCGCTCCCAGTGAGGGGCGTTGGGACAGTGTACCTGGTGCGTGCTGCTGAGCTAGCATCTCACCAAAACCCTCTTTATGGTGGCCGCAACTCGAGTTTCCTTTGGGGGACCAACCTTTCCTCACTGGCAGTCCCTGAAGTTCAAGACGGGGTCCAAGGTGGGGCACAGGGCTACGGTTCTCCCCCCCCCCCCCAGTTAAAGCAATCTTTTTTGATTGGTTCAGGGATGGGCACTTGATTCAAGGCTATGCAATCAGAAGCAGATTCGTTGGAGCTGCTGGGAAAAAGAGCCGTCTTTCCACTGGGGGTTAGTAAGCTGATAGGCTATACGGTCAGTGCTAGTCGTGACTATCTTGTCGCCACATAGGAAAAGTTGGCCGGAATCAGCCCACATGGACAACTGCAGAAGCGAGATATGAAGACTGACGTATTCTTGACATCATTTGAGTATCTGGATCAAACTGTGCCTGAACCCCTTAACCTTTCTGTCACGTAAGACATGGGTTCCTTTTTCTACGTAGGCCAATAAGTTGGATTTCTGGCACTTACAACTGGAAGAGCCCTGGTGGGTACACCCGCTCTGGAGAGGAACGGGACCGCTCTCAAGAGGCTGTAAAGCATGTTGGAGTCAGACAGACCCGGAGAACCGCAGCTTCACCATGTCCTGCTGCCCGGGCAAAGGGACGTTTCCTCACCTGTAAATCATGCACACCCTTGGTCACTTTCTAGAGTGTGTGCCCATCCCCCAGCTTCAACAATTATCAACACATGGCCAGTGTTGATTCATTTCGTCCACATAATTTTCTTGGCATCTATTAAAACAAATCCTAGACATCATAGCATTTCAACGTAAATACTTCAGCATGCCCCTCTGACAGAGAAAGACTTCTTTAAAAACTTGTAGAATTTTTAGGGGCAGCTGGGTGGCACAGTTGTTAAGCGTCTGCCTTTGGCTCAGGGCGTGATCCCGGCATTCTGGGATCGAGCCCCACATCAGGCTCCTCTGCTGGGAGCTTGCTTCTCCCTCTCCCACTCCCCCTGCTTGTGTTCCCTCTCTCGCTGGCTGTCTCTGTGAAATAAATAAATAAATCTTTAAAAAAAAAAAACCTCGTAGAATTTTTAATAAAATTGAATTAACTTTATAGATTAATTTAGGAATGATATTTAGACTTCCATCCATGACTGCAGCTTATTGGCCCACATATTTATGTCTTCTGTTAATATTAAAGAACACTGTAATATAATCTTGTAATTTTCGCTGTAAAGGTCTTATAATCATTAGATTTTCCCCCATAGGCATAGTATGGTTCTGTGGCGATTCTGAAGGGATTCTTCTTATTCTAGTTGTAACCTTGTTTCATTTCCTTCTAAAATCATCTTTATCTACAGTAAGATACATCTTTCTTTCCATATGATAAAACACACTCATTTTAAGTTCAGGTTCTGTTAGTTTTGACAACTGTATACACCCAAGTAATAAGCTCCATAATCAAGATATGAAATATTTCCATCTCCCCTAAAAGTTCCCTCAAGCCTGTCTATAACAAATCCTTATCCTCAGCCCCAGGCAACCACTGATCTGCTTTTTGTCAGTAGGGAATTTTCCATACAAATGAAATCATGGAGTATGAGTCTGGCTTTTTTCACGCAGCATGTTTTGAGATTCATCCATGTTATTGTATGTCAGATAAAGATTTTTATTTTACCTAAGCACAATACCCTTATGTAATATATAATTACACAGAAAAAAGTTAGCAATAATTTCTTACGTTCACCGTTACATGATTACCTTAAAAAAAAAAAAAAAGGACTCAGCAGTCAATCTTAACATCACTAAAAGTAGGACAACCAGACATTAGGTACCTCCTATAAGATGAGGCAATAAGGGGCGCCTGGGTGGCTCAGTTCGTTAAGCATCTGTCTTCTGCTCAGGTCATGATCCCAGGGTCCTGGGATCGAGTCCCACATCGGGCTCCTTGCTCAGTGGGGAGCCTGTTTCTCCCTCTCCCTGCTGCTCCCCCTGCTTGTACTTTCTCTCTAATAAATAAATAAATAAAATATTTTTAAAAATGACACAATAAGCATGTAGTAACACCTTTGTAGTTTTCTTACCAAAATCATCATTATAATCATCACCAGCATCTTGAATCTACTCGACCCTCTAGCTCTAGCTAATAGTTTGTAGGAAATAAGGGGGATAGAAGAACAGGCTAGATAACACCATGAGGAAGCAATTATGTAAATCTCGAATGTGAAAATGTGTGAATCTAGAAACGTGTAAACATTTTATAGGACAAATTACCTGGTTTCAATAAATAAATGGCATTAAGAGAAAAAGAGGGAAAACAGTAAAAGAGTCTTTAAAAATATCAATTAGGGCATCTGGGTGGCCCAGTCAGTTGAGCATCTGCCTTCAACTGGTTCCAGGGTCCTGGGATCGAGCCCCACGTGGGGCTCCCTGCTCAGCAGACAGCCTGCTCACTCCTCTCCCCCTGCTGCTCCCCCTGCTTATTCTCTCTCTCCCTCCCTCTCTCTCTCTCTGCCAAATAAATAAAACAAATCAGCTGTAAAAGGAGACTTTCAAATTAGTTTCTGTCACTTACAACCCAGAGTCCTGACTGCTCCAGGCAGCTCTAGGTCCCCGGTCAGCACTCACATTCCACCCCTGGGGTCTCAGGAGCCCTGTGAGCTACTTTACTGTCCCGCTTTTCCAGATGATGAAATCGAGGCTCCGAGGAGATAAATGACCTACCCAAGGTCACACAAACTAGGCTTCAAATACAAAGCTGCCTGACTCTGGAACCCAGGAGTCCATTCAAACTGTCCAGGCCACCATCAGAGCAGATGGGTTTACAAACTGGAGCGCAGTCGGGATGGCCAGCTAGGGACGAAGCACGGCGGACACTCCACAGATGGCCTGACGGACGAATGACGTCACATTAAAACTGGATCTTGAATACAAGTTTGCCAGGTAGAGAAGGGAAGGGAGAGGGGAAAAAGCAGTTCCAGGAAAGGCAAGGAAGAGGCAAGGACATTTCAGGGAATGGTGAGCTCTTTGCCGCGCTGGAGCCTCGGGTGCCTGGGCTGAAGGGGAAGGCGCTAGAGCTAGGGGTTCAGCAAGAGGCAGATCTCTTCTCAAGGAGTTCGCTCCGAAGACAAGGAGAAGCGCCCACAAGTCTGTAAGCAAAGAAGTGACGGGGTCTCGTGTGTCAGGGGTCCCTCTGATAGCCTGGTCCTTGCTCCTGTGGCCCCCAGGCCTCCACTCAGCTGGTCCTCCAGCTGCCTGCAGGCTCAGCCCTGACCCACATTTGAGAACCAGTCCTGGCAGGAGGCATATAAGGATGCCGTTTCCACAGGCTCAGGCCTTAGCCAACCTTGCCAGACGCTTCCAGCGGCCGTCTGCTCAGGCTGCCTTCCTCACATTCGTGAGATGGTCATCACTCCTATTTTATGGAGAAAAGAGGTGAGAATTCTTTCAACCCCTCTGCTCCCACCAGCAACAGCACCTCCGGTCCCTATAAATAGCCCCAAACTGTAATCACGGAGATGTCCTACTTGGGCCCTAGGCCGACTCCTCCTTCTTGGGACACATCCCATTTCCTCGGTGACCTCACTCTGTCCCTCACCCCCTCTCCCCTGCACTGCCAAGTTCTACTCTCCACAGACCCTCTCTCTTGGGTGTGTACAAACAAGCTTAAGTGCCCTGTGCCTTTGGGGGAACCTCTCTGAACTTGGCAGCCTCAAACCACTTCCCTATCTCACTCCCGCTCTTCACCATCAAGTTTCCTGAAAGAGCTGTTTACGCTCACTGCCCTCACTTCCTCATCTCCTGCTTACTCCTTCACCTCCGTGGGTCTGGCTCCGTTCCCACCATCAGACACAGACTTGCCCGCACCAAGTCCACCGATAACGTCCTGATCATGAAATCAAACGTTCTGGTGGTCATCTGACGCTCCTGACTCCCCCTCCCTCTGGAATCTTCCCTTGGTGTCCCTCTCCTGCTTCCCTGCACTGTTCTGCAGCTTTCTCTCTCCACCCTCTGCAGAGCGGCTCCCTTTGCTTAGCTTGCAAGGTGCTCCCAGGACTCTGCTTCTCCTGGCTCCCAAATTCCCCCCCACTATCTCATCCATAGCTACAGCTTCAGCTACAAACTTTTTATTAAAAAAAAGATTTTATTTATTTATTTGAGAGAGAGACAGAGAAAGCACAAGCAGGGGGAGCAGCGGAGGGAGAGGGAGAAGCAGTTTCTCTGCTGAGCAGGGAGCCCGATGAGGGTCTCGATCCCAGGACTGGGGGATCATGACCTGAGCTGAAGGCAGACAATTAACCGACTGAGCCACCCAGGCACTCCTCAATTACAAACTTGGACACCCCCCCCCCAATCTGTCTCTGTGGCCCAGGCTTGCCGCCTGTGCTCCCTTGTGCTGACTGCCAACTGGAGGGCTTAACCTGCATATCAGGGAGGGCCTCCCAGAGGAAGCAGTCTTGACCTCGAATCTCTCCCTTTCCCTCTGTGCTCAGACCCCTGTTTGAGTTGTGTTGCTTGGACCATCTTCCGCTCCCTCTTTAAGGACATCTATGGCCTTCCTGATCATAAGACGCCCACCCTACAAAACCCTACCAGATCCTCAAGCAAAAAAGCTGAAACTCCCCCAGCATGGCATCCAAAGCCCTTCCTGATCTCCCCCTTCTGGCCTTGCTATTCACCATTACCCAAACTCAACATGCTCTCTCACTCCTCTGCTCCGGAGGCTGGACCCTCAGATGTCTACAAGGGGAGGAGAGGAGGTGGCCGGTCCAGTTACCTGTGGCAGAGAAAACGACTCCAGAACTTTGTGACTTCACACTATTAGTGTTAAGTGTGGGTTAGGGTTAGGGTTTCGAGAGGAAGTGTGCCGAGAGAGAGTGCTCCAAGACGGTAGGCCAGGTGACGGCCAGGGGTCCTTCTACCACATTCTACCGGTAAAGCAGTCACATGACCAGCCCCGGTTCCAGGGGAGAAGAAACTGACTGCTCCTTTTGATCCGGACAGTGACAGAGTTTGCAGGCCAGATGAATGACAAGAGGGAGCGGAGGGGCTGTGGCTGCATTAGCCCTTTGTACTGCTCAGGAATGGGGGCCCTGTGAAGCTAAACCTGACTTTTCGAGACAAGTTAGAAATATGGATTTTTATATGAAAGCTCCAGATCTTTCAATGTTGGCAGCTCATTCAAAAATGTCTAAAAATGTTATATGAGCAAAGCTAAATATGTCTTTGGTTTGGATGTGGTTTTTCTGGCCAACAATTTTTGGACTCTGTTCTTTGCCCTTGGCGCAGGCCTGAAATCTCTCTGTGTTTGCTACCAAAGCTCTTATGTACCTTATTTATCCATTAAGACTCGGGTCAAGACTCCCTTCTCTGTGACGCCTTCCCTAACACCCCCTCCCCCCACGGCCAGTCCTAGAGTCGTTTCTTTTCGCCCCTGTGCTAGTGGCCCCTGGTGCATTCCTCCATCATGGTAATCCATATATTGGATAACAGTTATTTACAGGTCCAACTCTTCCACCAGATTGAGTTTTATCTCCCAGCACAGGACCCAACATTCACTAAACAAAAATCCTTCTTTGTTTCCCAACACTGCTAATAAGCCACCAACTCACACACACTCTCCCTTCACCACCGTCTTCCCTGGCCGGTCCACCCTCCATCCCACTGCCATCACCCCAGTTCAACCCCTCCTCACTTCTGCCCAGAATGAGTCCAAGAGCCTGCTAGCAAGTCTCCCCCGTTCCAGTCTCCTCCATTGCTCCCAATCCCTGCCCCTTGGCCAGACTCCTCCTCCCTGACACACAGATCTGACCATGTCAACCCCATTTCAAGATTCCTCCATTATTCTTTAGGATAGAATCCACTCCGGCGGCTGGGTTGGTAGATCTAGGTTTTGTGCCTGTCCGTTAGAGCTGGTGCAGGAGTGGAAGTCTCACCAACCCATGTCAGCCTTGGGTCTTTTTCTGGAATCCTTTCTGTCACTATGTGAGGAGAGCCTTCCCGAGAGTAAGGCCAACAAAGGAAAACCAAGTGGGAGTGAGGAGTGGGGAAAGGAAAAGATACAGATTGATCTGATGACCCTGCTGAGCCCCATGAGCTAATTGTGCCTGAAGACAAATACATTCCAGGCTTTCCAGTTCTCAGAGTCGTGGTGACATAAACAGCCTGCTGGCGAGGCTCAGGGGCCTGGTCTGACTGATCTGAAAAGCAGAAATGATATGCACGTCCAACAAAGGACACTCAGCAGAGAAGACTCCATTTTGATTTACATCCAACGTACTGCATTTTCAAAGAACCAGACCCACCATGGATCAACTTCCATTTTGAAACTGACAAACCGAGTTCACCACGCATGAGCTCGAGGGAGAACGTTATCCCAAAGCCTTGTCAGCCCCCGGCAGGGTCTCTCCAAGGGATACAAATCCCCCCTGTAGCCTCTCTTGGGAGCTCTTGGGACACTAACACTAGAAGGGACCTTTGCCAGCTCCCTCTTTTTATGGGTGATGAAACCAAGATCCAGAGACCCGTTAGTTAGAGTCTGGACAAAATTTTCCACAAAGTAAATTCGGGGTGGAAGAAAGAGTAGTGTTTGGCAGGCAAAAACACACACCGTAGGAGTCTCATAGTACATAAATAATAGGGTAATGAGATTTTGAATGACAGAAAAGTTCTTATGTTGTTATCAGAGTTGCAGAAAAGCATGTGTGCCTTTTTTCATTGCTAGAAGGCAATGTGTATTTTTAATATATATATAAATATATATATTAAAATACATATATATGTATATACATATATATCTTTACACATATACAAAAAATACACATATACATATTTACACACACACACACGCAGTTGCAGTACTATTTAAAAGCTAGAAGGAAACCTTCCATTTGGAAAAACTGAGGGCTGGAGAGTGAAGTACCCTCTAAAATCACCAACACGTTGTAGCAGACTCCAGGACCAAGTTAATGATTTTTCTCACCACACCCCAGCGGATTCCAATGGCGCAGGAGACACGTGTTGATTTTGCATAATCCTCTCTTCTCTACTCTAGTAATAGGAACCGGAATTTCCTTTGGAAGTCTGTAGTGATGCGATGATGGTTGCCTACCCAAACCTCCTCCATTTCGCTGCAAATGGTTAGTGTAATGCAATCATGGAAATCCTATTCCTCATGCTAGGATTGGTTCAGAAATGATCATTTGTCTCAAATTGGCCAATGAGACCGGAAGAAGTCATTAGGCGTGGCTTCATGTAAACCTTTCCTTGCTCACAGAAAAGATATACTGGTGATCCCTTCCTTCCAAAACTTGTTATTATTCAACTCTTTTATTATAACCACCTTAGTGGCTATGAAAATGGAATCTCATGGGGCTTTTTATGTGCACTTTTCTAATGACTAATGATGTTGAGCACGTTTTCATGTGCTTATTGGCCATCTGTATATTTTCTTTGGAGCAATGTCTATTCGGATCCTTTGTCCGCTCTCAACTGGGTTGTCTTTTTAATACTGAATTGTAAGTTTTTAAATATATTTTGGATATAAGTCCTTATAAGCTGTATGATTTGAAATATTTCCTATTCTGTGGGGTTTTTTTTCACTTTCGTGATGGTGTCCTTTGAAGAACAGAAGTTTTAAATTTTGATGAAGTCCAGTTTATCTATTTTTTTCTTTTGTTGCTTGTGCTTTTGGTGACTTATCTAAGAAAGCACTGCCAAATTCAAGGCCATGGAGACTTATCCCTATGTTTTTCTCCAAGAGTTTTATAGATTTAGCTTTTACATGTAGGCTTTTGATGGATTTTTGAGTTAATTTTTGTATATGGTGTGAGGTAGGAAGTCCAAATTCATTCTTTGCATGTGTGTATACAGTTATGCTAGAACCATTTGTTCAATGACTACTTTTCCTCCATTGAATTGTCTTGGCATCCTTGTGAAAAGCCAATTGACCATAGATAGATGGATTTATTTCTGGACTCTATATTCTATTCTACTGGCCCATATGCCTATCCTTATGCCAGTACTACACTGCCTTGATTACTGTAACTTGGTAAGTCTTGAAATTGTGAGTTCTCAAAATGTGTTCTTTTTCAAGATTATTTTGGCTACTCTGGGACCCATGAATTCCTATATGAATTTTAGTATACACTTGCCAATTTCTATTTAAAAAGCCACTGGGCGGGGGGAGGGCGCCTGAGTGGCTCAGTCAGTGAAGTGATTGCCTTCGACTCAGGTCATAATCTTGGAGTCCCAGGATGGAGTCTGCATTGAGGTCCCCGCTCAGTGGGGAGTCTGCTTCTCCCTCTGGCCCTCCCCCCGTCTTGTGCTCTCTCTCTCTCTCTCTCTCTCTCACTTTCTCTCAAATAAATAACAACTTAAAAAAAAAAGCCACTGGGGTTCTGGAAGGGTTTGTGTTTAATCTGTATATCAATTTAACAACATTATGTCTTCTGATCCAGGAGCATAAACTGTCTTTCCATTTATTTAGATCTTCTTTAGTATCTTTCAACAATTATTTGAAGTTTTCAGAGCATATGTGTTACTTTTCTTTTGTTACATTTATTCTCAATCATTTTATCCTTTTGGTACTATTATAAATTAATTGTTTCCTTAATTTCCTTTTTGGATCATTCATTGCAAGTGACCATACCATAACTGATTTTTGCATATTGACCTACTATCCTACAACTTTGCTGAACTCATTAATTAGTTCCAGGTTTTTTTTTAATTATGGTGAAAAAGACATAACATGAGACCTACTATCAATAATTTTTAAGTATATAGTACAGTATTGCCAACTGTAAGCACAGCGTTGTACAACACATCTCTTTCCATCTTGCATGACTAAAATTCTGTACCCATAGAACAGCAACTCGCCATTTTCTCCTCTCCTCAGCCCTTGGCAACCACCATTTTATTTTATTTTATTTTATTTTATTTTATTTTATTTTATTTTATTTTATTTTATTTTATTTTATTTTATTTTATTTTATTTTATTTTATTTTTTTAAAGATTTTATTTATTTATTTGACAGAGATAGAGACAGCCAGCGAGAGAGGGAACACAAGCAGGGGGAGTGGGAAAGGAAGAAGCAGGCTCATAGCAGAAGAGACTGATGTGGGGCTCGATCCCACAACGCCGGGATCACGCCCTGAGCCAAAGGCAGACGCCCAACCGCTGTGCCACCCAGGCGCCCCAACCACCATTTTAATTTTTGTTTCTATGAATTTGGACTCATGTGGTTGTCTTTTTTGTAACTGGTTTGCTTCACTGAGTGTAAGGCCCTCAAGGATCACCCACGTTGTAGCATATGACAGGATTGTTTTTTATGGCTGAATAATATTCCACTGTATGTATATACCACATTTTCTTTTTCCTTTCATCCATCAGTGGACACTCAGGTTGTTTCTATATCTTGGCTCTTGTGAATAATGCTGCAAATGGACTTGGGTGTGCAAAGATATCATCAAGTTCCTGATTTAAATTCTTTTTGGATAGGGGCGCCTGGGTGGCGCAGTCGTTAGGCGTCTGCCTTCGGCTCAGGGCATGATCCTGGCGTTCTGGGATCGAGCCCCACATCAGGCTCCTCCGCTAGGAGCCTGCTTCTTCCTCTCACACTCCCCCTGCTGTGTTCCCTCTCTCACTGACTGTCTCTCTGTCAAATAAATAAATAAAATCTTTTAAAAATAATAATAATAAATTATTTTTGGATAAATACGAGAAGTTGGATTGCTTCATCATTTGGTCATTCTGTTTTTTTTAGGAACTTCCACGCTGTTTTCATAGGGGCTGCTCCATTCTACATTCCCATCAACAGTGCACAAGGGTTCTGTTTTTCCGTCACCCTCACCAACACTTATTATTTCCAGTTTCGTTTTTTTTTTTTTTAAAGATTTTATTTATTTATTCGGCAGAGATAGAGACAGCCAGCGAGAGAGGGAACACAAGCAGGGGGAGTGGGAGAGGAAGAAGCAGGCTCATAGCGGAGGAGCCTGATGTGGGGCTCGATCCCACAATGCCGGGATCATGCCCTGAGCCGAAGGCAGACGCCCAACCACTGTGCCACCCAGGCGCCCCACGTTTTGTTTTTTATAATGACCGTCCTAGTAGGTGTGAGACGCTGCCTCTCTGTGGTTTTGACTTGCATTTTCCCGATGATTAGTGATGTAGTTCTCATTTTTTAATAGGTAACTACCTTAAGATGTTCTATATACAAGATAATGTCATCTGCAAATAGAGATAGTTTTACGTCTTTCTTTCCAATCTGGATGCCTTTAATTCATTTTCTTGCCTGATTTTCCTGGCTAGAATACCCAATACAATATCACACAGAAGTGGCAAGAGTGGATATCCTTGTCTTGTTCCTGAACTTTCGCTATTAAGTATGATGTTGGCGGTAGGATTTTTCATAGACGCTGTTTATCAGGTAGAGGAAGTTTCCTTCTATTTCTAGTTTGTTGGATGTTTTTATCATGAGAAGGTGTTGGATTTTGTCAAAGGCTTTTTCTGCATATGTTAAGATGATTATGTGGAGTTTTCTCCTTTATTCTAATAATATAATATATGACATTAATTTATTTTTATTTTTATTTTTATTTTTATTTTTTTTTTTTTTAAAGATTTTATTTATTTATGTGACAGAGAGACAGCCAGCGAGAGAGGGAACACAGCAGGGGGAGTGGGAGAGGAAGAAGCAGGCTCCCAGCGGAGGAGCCCGATGTGGGACTCGATCCCGGATCGCCAGGATCACGCCCTGAGCCGAAGGCAGACGCTTTAACGACTGCGCTACCCAGGCGCCCCGACATTAATTTATTTTTAGATGTTAAACCAACCTTGCATTCCTGAGATAAACCTCACTTGGTCATAGTGTGTTATCTTCTTTATAGTTGCTGGATTTTGTTTGCTGATAGCTGTTGGGATTCTCACCTCTAAATTCATAAACAATGTTAATGTATAGTTTTGTTTTTATTGTGATGTCTTTGTTTAGTTTTGGTATCAGGCTGATACTGGCCTTTTAGAGTGGGCAAGTGTTCTCTCTTCTATTTCTTGGAAGAGTTTACAAAGAAACGGCATTACTTCTTCTTTAAATGTTTGGTCAAATTCACCAGTGAAGCCATTTGGGCCTGAGCTTCTTTTTGTGGAAAGCTTTTTTTTTTTTTTTTTAAACCATTTTCATGTTTTTTTTTTAAAGATTTTATTTATTTATTCGACAGAGATAGAGACAGCCAGCAACAGAGGGAACACAAGCAGGGGGAGCGGGAGAGGAAGAAGCAGGCTCATAGCAGAGGAGCCTGATGTGGGGCTCGATCCCATAACGCCGGGATCACGCCCTGAGCCGAAGGCAGACGCTTAACCGCTGTGCCACCCAGGCGCCCCTGTGGAAAGCTTTTTTGTTAGTAATTCAATTTCTTTACTTGCTGTAGATCTATTCAGATTTTCTATTTCTTCTGGAAATTTGGCAGTTGTTGTCTTTCTAGGACTTTGTCCATTCCAATTTAAGTTATCTAAATTACTGGCATACAGTTCTTCATAGTATTTATTTCTGTAAGGTTGGTAGTAATGTCCCCAAGGTGTCTAATAACAAATTGGCTTTAATTAAATAGAAGCTGCAATAAATCGGTTGAACCTCAAATAACTTTTTTGGGGTCAGGTGCTACATTTTAAGTCTCTTTCATTGGGGTGCCTTTGTGGCTCAGTAGGCTGGGTCTCTGCCTAAAGCTCAGGTCATGATCCCAGGGACTTGGGATTGAGCCCCACACTGGACTCCCTGCTTGGTGGGGGGTCTGCTTCTCCCTCTCCCTCTGCCCCTCCTCCCTGCTTGTGTTCCCTCCCTCCCTCTCTCTCTCTCAAATAAATAAAGAAATCTTTTTTTTATCTCTTTCATTTTGCTGATAAGAAAAGCTCTCTGTAAAAATAGACTTCAGAAATTCCTGATCAGGCTTAGCAAAAACTTCACATGTGACTTGTCCAGAATAGGCAAATCTATAAAGTCAAAAATTAGGTTCATGGTTGCCAGGAATGAGGGGTGTAGGAAGGAGATAGGGAGTGACTGCTAATGAGCGTGGGGTTTTGTTCTTGGGGGGATAAAAATCTTCTGAAATTAGATAATGGTGATGGATATACAGCTTTGTGAATACAGTGAAGAATGAAACCACTGAACTGTACACTTTAAAAGGGTAACCTTTAGGGGCACCTGGGTCAGCTCAGGTCGTGATCCCAGGGTCCCCCTGGGATCAAGGCCCATGTCAGGCTCCTTGCTCAGCAGAGAGCCTGCTTCTCCCTCTCCCTCTGCCCCCGACTCATGCTTGCTCTCTCTCTCTCTAGTGGTCTCTCTCTCAAATAAATAAAATCTTTAAAAAGGTAAACTTTATATAATATGTATTACATTTCAATAAAACTGTTTTTTTTTAAGATTTTTTATTTATTTATTTGACAGAGAGATAGCCAGTGAGAGAGGGAACACAAGCAGGGGGAGTGGGAGAGGAAGAAGCAGGCTCCCAGCAGAGGAGCCCAATGTGGGGCTCGATCCCGGAACACCGGGATCACGCCCTGAGCCGAAGGCAGACGCCTAACGACTGCGCTACCCAGGCGTCCCAAAACTGTTTTTTAAAAAAGATATGTGTGGCTTTATATGTGGCCTTACTCTGTTCCTAATTTTAAGAAAGTAAATGCTTTGTTTTCCTACCATTCAATGAAAAGACATAAGAACTCTCTTGCTGTCAATTTATTTTGCTACCATTTAAAAATATAAATCCTTTTTGTAAGAATTATGAAATATATTTTAATAATTATGAGAAATTATTAATCACGGCTAGTGTGGGAGTTTAACAATACTTCATCCATTTTACTTTCTTATCGTTTCAAATGAACCTGTTTACAAAGAAATTTATGAGATTTCCCATTCAAAATTTCTTTTATTCCTTCAAACTGTAAAAAGCTGGTAAAGCTTTCAGTTTTTGAGGTAGCCAACACAATTTTCTATCTTCCTTCTGCAGAAGTTAAAAAAACAACCTTAAATTAAAACAACAGAAACAGTTCTTACAGCAGTATCTAGACCTAAACATATCTTGGAACTTTGTTAATATTTCACAACTACTCCATTGCAAAATTTTGTACTGGCCTTGCCAACATTCCTAAAACTGGTTTTCTCTTGAAGCTTCTATTTCAAAGACTCGACTGAAGAAACAGAGTATGTCCCCCACGTCTGGCCTCGACCTTCTGGTGCCATGACCAGCTGTGGCGCCAACGTCACGTACTTCCCCGTCAGGGTCAGGATGACGACTGGAGAAGTATAAGAATGGGGGGACTTGGCACCTATCTGAGTTGAGGGGCCTTTCACATAATACCTGGTACTGTTTCTTTGTGTTCGAAGCATCCCTTTTATTGTTCAGTCACAGAATAGGAAAGAATTGATTTTTCAGTGTTTTCACAATGAAGACTTTTTCATCTCAAAAGCAATACCAGGGGCACCTGCATGGCTCAGTTGGTTAAGCATCTGCCTTTGGCTCAGGTCATGATCCTGGGGTCCTAAGATCGAGTCCCACATCGGGCTCTCTGCTCAGCGGGGAGTCTGCTTCTCCCTCTCACTCTCCCTCTGTGCTCTCGCTCTTTCTCTCTCAAATAAATACACTAAAAAAACTTAAAAAAAAAAAAGAAATATCTGCTCATTGTACATTAAATCCTGAAAGATCCATAAAGAAATAATTAATCATTTCGCCACCAACCCTGCATTCTCATTGCCCTGAGGTAACCAGTGTGAACAATTTTTTTTTCTAAACTCCCCCCCTTTTTTTTGTTTTTAGTATAGTTGACACACAATGTTAGTTTCAAGTGAGATGACGGCAGCTTAATGTGTATTCCTGCACACCTGGTAAAGAATGTCCTAAACGTGGGTATTTCCCAGACAGCCAAAAAAAGTCCTGGCCAACCTAAGCATTCCAAGGAAGATGGGCCTCAACAAGAGAGTAAAAAGAGAAAGCCAATGGACTGGTATTAGTGTGGGAAATCTTTTTGAGATGATGGAACTCCAAGAGCAGATTAAGGTAACGGTTGCATGACTCCATGAATTTGCTCAAAGTCATAATTTGAGTACATAAATGGTGAATGTAGATTATACCTCAATGAAGCTGGGTTTTTCGTTTTTGTTTTTTAAAGCAGCCAGGGAGAGAGGAGGAAAACCAGCATGGGTGTGAGAGAAGGACTTGCCCTTTGGAAGCTGCCGAATAATGCCTCTTCAGGGGTGTCCACACCCGGCCCCTGGAACGTGTGAACACGCTATCTTACAGAGGTAAAAGGACTTTGCAGATGTAACTAACTCTACAGACCTTAAAATAGGGAGAGTATCCTGGATTATCCAGGTGAGCCCAATCTAATTACAGAAGCCTGTAAGAGCCGAGAACTTTCCCAGCTGGAAGCCAGAGAGATGTGGCAGAAGAGGAAGTCAGAGATTCGACACGTGGCTGCTGGCTCTGGGATGGGAGGCGGTGTGCAAGTGTAGGAGTGAGGTCTGCAGGAGCCAGGGGGGCCCCTGGCAGACAGCAGCCAGGAAACGGGGGCCTCAGTCCTACCTACAACCACAATGACCTAGATGCCGTCGACAACCTGAATAGGTGGATTCTCCACAGAGCCTCCAGCGTCCAGCTGGCCGCCACCTTGATTTCAGCCTGGTTGAATCCCAGAGCAGAGAGAACGGTTGAGCCAACCTTGACTTCTGAACTACAGACCTTGTGAGACAATACATATGTGTTATAGTCTCTAGGTTTGTAGTGACTTGTTAGGGCAGCAATAGAAAACTAAGAGGCTACCTAAGCTATAAATCTGATGGCAGATCCCTTTTCAAACCTTTTAACGACCTTTATTGTCTAAAACCAAATAGAGTCTACTCTTAATGCAACATGGATGGTCCTCGGTGACCCGACCCCTGAGTCACTCACTAGCCAGAGACTAAATATCCACATGCACGCACCCTGCTTCTTCTCATCTCCCTTCGGCTCCGTCGTGCGCCTTTCTCATTCTTTTGGACTATGCTCGAGCCTCACCTCTTCCAGGAAGACTCTCCCATCTGGGTTCCATAGCACCCTCTGGATAGTTCCATCACTATAATACAGTATGATAATAATAATAATACAGTGTCTAATTACACTTATAAAGTATTACAACAAATTATTTATGTGCACATACTCCCCACTTAGGCTGTAACTTCCTTTTGGGGCAGGATCAAGTCTTACTCACCTTTGGTTTCCCCAAGACCCTGTACACAGTGGATATTCAATAAATATTATTTACATGTCCCATTTGGAAGAAGAAGTTTTGGTAACTAATAAAGAAGCTCATTATTCTAGAAACAGGTTAGATCCAGAAGTGCTACTGACATGCCCGTTCGTTTGTAAGGAAGCGAGTGGGGGTTGGGCTTGCGTCCCCGAGATCCATTTCCATGAACCCGGACTATGAGCTTGTTAGAACAAGCTCCTGTTATCCTCCTTGCAGATGTCTTACAGAACACTGTTGTCGACATCTGTGGCCGAAGAAAACCTTCCTTTCTATGTGGATGCCAGAGGTAGCTCCTCGCGGCCACGCCCACTCACGGTTGCCGCCTGGTTATTCATCCGGATGCTGTCTGTGTCGGGAGGGCCTTGGCATATGAACCTACCAGTCAGGTGACTAAAGTTTCCACCCGGAACCTTCACCAAGCCGAACCTGTTAAGTTTTCCTAACTAATATCAAGCGGATGGGTCTCGGAGGCATTTGGCAATCGCTCTTCCTCTTCTCTTGGTGATCAATGTCAGTGACTCCTTTCTGCCGCTCGCATCACTGGGTATTTGATTTTCAGGACGGACTTCTATCGCGGAGAAATCCACCTTGTAGACACATGACTCTTCACCATGTTCTTATGACTTACGATCACTTATTGCTACCAGCACACTTTCTCCTTAGTACTTCTAACACTGATGAGGGATGGCAGGGTTCACAACGTTGGTAAAACACCTCCAAGCCAAGCACGAACCCAGGAAACACGCCAAAGACGAAGCTATAACGCTGACGCTGAGTAGTGCTAAAACACTCGCACACAACCACTAATTCCATCTGTGGGTTCAAGCCGGGTGGGCACGCGCTTTTTCTCAGGGACAGCTTGGTTTTTTCCTATAAAGATTTAGACGTCGAACAAGCAGAGAAAACTGTGCTTCGACTTGAAATTAAAACTGTGTTATCATGTGAGAGCACGCACCTTTCTCCGAGGCAAGTATTCAAAATGTTCACCACTGGCTTCCACAGACTGTCGAGAACGACAAATGCTGCACTGACAAGCATTTTGTTTTCTACGCTTTCTCTCTGATCTCCCTTTTTGCACACACAAGCACTGGGTAAGCTCTGTCTCAACTCTGTCCCGTATCCTAGAGGTGGCTGCGTGTGTTGGGAGATGAGTTTCACATTTGTGTCGCCAGCATTGCTGAGCCCTTGGTCACATTTTCCTTTTCCTTCACATCCAGTCACAGTCCTCAAACCTCAGGTACGACCCTGACATCCCGGACTTCTACTTTTTCACCCACACTACACCTGGTGCAAATCGTCTGACATCACGGACACCAACCAGGGATCTTATCAGGAAACAGTACAAATTATCACCTTTTATCTATTTTTGTAAATGTCCTCATGAACATTCAAATGTGTAAATGTTTTCCTGTGACACTCTGACGCTAACTAACATGACAGAATACTCTATTCCGGCAGAAAATCCAATCTTCTTATCCTAGCCCTCAGGATTTCTTTTTAATCTGCCCCACACAACTCTTACTCTTGACCCCTTCCCTTGAGGCAAAATTCACTATCTCTGGCTTTTGTCCTTCTCATCACTCCCTTCTACCTAGTCAAGCCCAGCCCATGCCCCTGAGATCTCCATTTTTTCCATAAAGCTATTCCTCTTCGGAACTCTTGAATTTCAAGAATCAGACAATTTAGTCACAAGCCAACTGGGTGTCTCTACATTCTACTTCAAGAAGAGATTTGTTGTTAAAAATTGGATTAAAGTTACAATGGTACGTTAAATACAGGTATTAACCTCTGTTCCTGCCACGTAATAACGTAGCAGGAAGAAGATTTTTCTAATGCCACAAACCTCAGAGCACAGTGAGAATGGGAGAGAAGAGGGTAGAACACAATTTTCAAAGGTGGTTAGTAGATGGGCACGTGGTAACCGGTTTACTAGAACTAAGAAAGCAGAATCTGGAGCTGGCAGTGGAAGAAAAATAAGTCGACAGATTTCCTTTGCAGAAGCCTCCAAGGACACAGAGATGGGCACCTTCGGCAGGAAATGGAAAGAGCTTTCTGCAGGGAATCTGGCCAAACCAAGAAGAAAGACCTGAAGACACTGACATCAGGAGCTCCCACATGGCCAGCTGGGTCCCTGCGCGGAAGGCCACAGGAGGGGGCTACCCACACATGCAGACCTTTCGTTTGGTTTGTAACTATCCCATGCTTACGACCCCAGGATTCACCAGACATGTGCAGAAAGCATCCAATATATAAAAAACAGAGGCCAAATGCTTGAGTAGATAAACAAAATAGGATACACACACACACACACACACACACACACACAATTAAATATTATTCTGCCTCAGGAAGGCAGGAAATTCGGACACATGCTACAGCATGGACGAGCCTTGAGGCCCTTAGACGAAGGGAAATAAGCCAGTCACAAAGAGGCTGATGCTGTGTGATTCGTTCACATGGGGTACCTGGAGTGGTCGAATTCAGAGACAGGAAGTAGAACGGTGGTTGCCAGGGGCCGGGGGGCCAAGGGAATAGAGAGTTGCTGTCTAATGGGTACAGAGTTTGGGTTGGCGAAGATGAGAGGAGTTCTGGAAATGGGCTGCCCAACAACGCGAACGTACTTAACACCCCTGAGCTGTATATTCCTTGGAGAAGGCTGAGGCGGTAAATTTTATGTTATGGGTAGTTCACTCTTATAAAGTCCCAAATAGGCAGAACTAAACTGATGCTTGGATCGCTCTCTGGGGGGGAAGGACTACCAAGAGAAGCAAGAATGTGGTCATCGCAACCGTCACGATGGTCACTGGGCCTCCGAGGGAAGGACCCACCTGGAACTGGGACTGGGTTTCTGGGGATGCTGGCAATCTTTTCTTTCTTTCTTTCTTTCTTTTTTTTTAAAAGATTTTATTTATTTATTTGACAGAGATAGAGACAGCCAGCGAGAGAGGGAACACAAGCAGGGGGAGTGGGAGAGGAAGAAGCAGGCTCATAGCAGAGGAGCCTGATGTGGGGCTCGATCCCAGAACGCCGGGATCACGCCCTGAGCCGAAGGCAGACGGAGATGGGTCTTTAAGAAAATAAAACCAGGGGCGCCTGGGTGGCACAGCGGTTAGGCGTCTGCCTTCGGCTCAGGGCGTGATCCCGGCGTTCTGGGATCGAGCCCCACATCAGGCTCCTCTGCTATGAGCCTGCTTCCTCTCCCACTCCCCCTGCTTGTGTTCCCTCTCTTGCTGGCTGTCTCTATCTCTGTCGAATAAATAAATAAAATCTTAAAAAAAAAAAAAAAAAGAAAAGAAAACCAATAGGAAATCTAATGTGTTTGAATGTAATGAGATAGAGTTTGAGATGGAATTCGTGTTGTGCGCACAAGCAGACGAACAAAACAAGAACAGGACGTAATTATTAACTCAGTGGCAGGGAAAGGGGGGAACAAGAGGTGCAGGAAAAGGAAAGCAGCTGCGTGGTTCGGCGGTGGAGAGCGTTCACATAGTTACAGTGACGTAAACTCGGAATATCTATGTAACCAAAACTGTGTGTGATACGGTAACATGGCGGGGGGGGGGG